>NC_133364.1:2922114-2944173 GCF_049309525.1 Garra rufa
GTCGTTGTCCAAGAGGCTGACTGCTTTCCCGTCCACCTGCAGGATCATGTCCTGCGTCCACACCTTCCCTTTGGCGTCCAGCAGACGCAGCTTCCTGATGCCGTCCTCGATGGTCAGCATGGCCTCCTTTCGGTCCATCACAAACGTGGTCAGATGCTGCAGGAGACACAAGTCAAGTCACATTTATTGTTTCAAAGCAAACAGAAAAGACAGAGATTTTGTGTTTTAAAAGACAATTAATGCTCTGTGACCAAAACTTGAATTTAATTTATCTAAATAAAGACTTCTGTAGAGCTGCTTTAGAGGTAAAACTGAATTTGTTTCACAATTTATGACTTTTGCAACATTAACACTGTTTTTTTCCTGTTTATTACAGTGAACCGGCTTTGAAACAATCTGTATTATATAAAGCACTACAGAAATAAAGGTGTTTTTACCAGAACAAGAAAAACTGCTATTGTCTTAACTGGACATAAACAACCGATATTTAAACATTTGAACAAAAATGACCAATATTTTAATTTCTTAATAGAATAAAAGCAACCAATATTTAAATGTCTTATTAGAAATAAACTGAATGATAATTCATTCACAGTAAAGTACAAAGCTGACTGACATTTAATATTTCATCAGAGCAAAACCGACCAATATTTAAGTCTCTTAACAGAACAAAATCAACCGATATTTAAATCTTGTAATCGGTAACACTTTACAATAAGTTAACATAAGTTAACCACATTAGTTAACATGAACTAATAATGAACTGCACTTATTCAGCTTTTATTAATCTTTGTTAATGTTAATTTCAACATTTACTAATGCATTATTAAAATCTTGTTAACATTAGTTAATGCAGTGTGAACTAACACGAACAAACAATGAACAACTGTATTTACGTTAACTAACGTTAATGAAGATTAGTAAATACAGTAACAAATGTATTGCTCATGGTTAGTTCATGTTAGTTAGTACATTAACTAATGTTTAACTAATGAACCTTATTGTAAAGTGTTACCCTTTTATCTAAAAAAAAACAAAAAACTGACGCTTAAATTTTTACAGAACGAAATCGATATTTAAATCTCTTAAACAAAAACAACAGATATTTAAAACTTTTTCCCAAACAAAACCAACTGATAGTTAACTACAATGAAAAGCTAAAATTAAAAATTTTACTTGAAATAAAACAAACATTAACTAAAATTAAAATAAAATATAAAAATTTATAAATTTTTTATAAAAATTTTAAACGGCAACATTTCTAATTTTCATTTAGTTTAATTTGATGCATTAAAAATTAAAAATATACAGACACGTATAAAAATATCAGAAATGACAAAAAATTATTACTAAAACTTGAACTAAAATTAAAAATAAAAGTAGATTCTAATTATTAATAAAAACTATAATAGTATCTCAAGGATGCTAAAATGACACGCTTCAGGACACAGAATTAACACTGGATATCTAGTGGCAGCAAAACATGAATAAAATGTCCTTAAAGACAGAGTCTGAACTGATAGTTAACTAAAATGAAAAGCTAAAATTCAAATTCAAACCATTAATATTTTTTTTTAACTTGAAATAAAAAAAATTAACTAAAATTCAAATAAAATATTAAAATTTATAACATTTTTATAAAAATTTTAAACTGCAACATTTCTCATTTTCATTCAGTTTAATTTGATGCACTAAAAATTAAAACTATACAGACATGTATAAAATATCAATATAAAAAGTATTACTAAAACTTTAACTAAAATTAAAAATAAAAGTAGATTCTAATTATTAATAAAAACTATAATAGTATCTCAAGGATGCTAAAATGACACGCTTCAGGACACAGAATTAACACTGGATATCTAGTGGCAGCAAAACATGAATAAAATGTCCTTAAAGACTGATTGGTGTGATCAGATCTTCACGTGTCTTACCTCCACATGGTACTGTGACGTGTCCGTCAGGCTGTTGATGCTGTTTTTGGTGTAGTTCCTCCTTTGATCTGAGGAAAGAGCAGATCTAGTTATATAATAGCCGCCAGAGACACACAAGCGCGTCCAGATGGAATCTGCAGATTTATTCTCATCTTCTGTTGTGATTCCGGAGCTCAACGCAGTTGAACAATCAGCCTCAATCTGCTGGAACAGATTCCGTATGGACACACACAACACAACACAACACAACACATCACACACATGTCAAGAGTTCATAACGCAGGTGCAGATTCAGCTGGGAAACTAGCAGGAAAGGAGAAGATTGGACACACACACACACACACACACACACACACACGTTGGGTTTACATGTTTTATGGGGACATTCCATAGGCGTAATGGTTTTTATACTGTACAAACCGTACTTTCTATCGCCCTACACCTACCCTACACCTAAACCTAGCCCTCACAGGAGATTGTGCACACTTTTACTTCCTCAAAAAAACTCATTGTGCATGATTTATAAGCCTGTTTCCTCATGGGGACCTGAGAAATGTCCCCACAAGGTCAAAATCTACTGGTATTCCTATCCTTGTGGGGACATTTGGTCCCCACAACGTGATGAATACCAGGTACACACACACACACACACACACACACACACACACACACACACACACACACACACACACACACACACACACACACACACACACACACACACACACACACACACACACACACACACACACACACACACACACACACACACACACCAGCTTCTACCTTTCTTTTTGTGTTTGGCAGAGGTGTGCAGGAAATACACTCCATCTGTTCCTGAGAGCGACGGTGCAGAGAAAACACACACACACACACACACACACACACACACACACACACACACACACACACACACACACACACTCAGTGAGTCTCTGGGTGACATGTACAGTAGGATTCTTCGCTGTGACCTTTAACCTCTGCTGTGATGCGACACACACATTTTCAGACACCTGCAGCGACTCAAAAACATCTCACATCTTACAGCCCTTCAGCATGACAGACAACAAACACGTCAAAATCATATTTTACCTCGAAATCAAGAGAAACCATGCTCTCGATCAGTTTTGGCGATAATGCATAACAACTAACATGAGTTATGTAATGAGATTACTTTCCATAAAAATGCATTAGTTTCCATAAAAAGTAACAAAATAACGCTATTAGTTACTAAATAATGCAATTAGTATTTTTTCAAGTAACTAAAGTAATGTTACTTTTAAATTTACAACGACATATCATAATTATTTTTTTAAAAAGTAAGGCAAGTTTATTTGTTTTCCCATTTATCTTCTGATTTGCTAAATTTGGGTTTATTAATTTTATTTTTGGTGTGAAAGGGCCTTTACAGGTGCCAAAAATATAACTTTTGGGTTTTTTGTTTTAAATAATAAATAAGCAAGTCAAGTCCAGGAGACAAAAAGTAATGCAAAAGTAACGTAAAAAATTACTTTCCATAAAAAGTAACTAAATAATGCAATTAGTATTTTTTCAAGTAACTAAAGTAACATTACTTTTAAATTTACACCGACATATCTGAGTTATTTTTTTAAATAAATAATGCAAGTTTATTTGATTTCCCATTTATCTTCTGATTTGCTAAATTTGGGTTTATTAATTTGCTAAATTTGAGTTTATTCATTTTATCTTTGGTGTGAAAGGGCCTTTACAGTTGCCAAAAATATAATTTTTGTTTTTTGTTTTAAATAATAAATAAACAAGCCAAGTCCAGGTGACAAAAAGTAATGCAAAAGTAACTTAAAACATTACTTTCCATAACTCTGCAAAAGAGATTTTTCTAAGTCTTGTTTCCAGCCAAAATATCTAAAATTCTTAAATCAAGAAGGATTTTCTAGACTAGTAAAAATTATTTTCTTGTTTTCAGAAAAAAAACCAAGTCAAAATTAAGTGAGTTTTTGCTCGAAACAAGCAAAATAATCTGCCAATGGGGTAAGCAGAAAATCTAATTTCATTAGCAGATTATTTTGCAAATTATTTAAGCAAAAATGCACTTAATTCTGACATGTTTTTTCTGAAAATAAGACTACTCGTCTTACTCGTCTAGAAAATCCTTCTTGATTTGTTTTGGCTGGAAACAAGACAAAAAAATCTAAGCAAGAAAAGCATGTTTTACATTACTTTCGCATTACTGCATTACATTACAAAAAATCCAAAAGTTATATTTTTGGCAACTGTAAAGGCCTTTTTAACAACAACAAAAAAAAATGAATAAACTCAAATTTAGTAAATCAAAAGATAAATGGAAAAACAAATAAACTTGCCTTCTTGATATGAGAATTTTTAGATATTTTAGCTAGAAAAAAGACAAAAAATCTAAGTAAGAAAAGCATTTTTTGCAGTGAAAAAGTAACTAAATAATGCAATTAGTATTGGAATATTGTAATGAATTACTTATAAAAGTAACTTTCCCCAACAATGCTCTCAATAAAGCAAATGAAGCCTGTTTAAGAGGCATCAGGACTAATAAAAGACATTTTCCACCCAATACATTGACGTCAATTCTTGAACTTAATTGATCTGAATAATGACTATTGTCTTATGTTGAGCTGAAATTGGACTAATTTCATAATTGATTAATTGACATGAATCAACATTGAACTGAATGATGACCCTATTGTCTTCTGTAGAGCTGCTTTAAATTGAATTAGTTTCAGATTTGATGGATTCTGCATCATCCTGCACACTGTTATTTTCCTGTTTACTACTATGAAGCTGAGCTGTATTGTATAAAGTGACTTGACTTGAATAAAAATGTATTATTATTATCGTGGTGAAATGCGAGACGTGTTCTCATGCGATTCCCCCGAACACAGTAGAAAATATCTTTCGGATGAATCCCTTCTGGGAATCAGACAAAAGAGCAAATGGCTGAACGTCTTCATCATGTTCTTCACGTCAAACGCTGAATAACACAATCCCATCATCCCCTCTGAAGCAGGTTGTCATGGTGACAGCGTTTCAGAGGGTTGCTGTAGTTCCCTAAGCAAACAGCAGGAGGACACACGTACCGTACAGAGCTTTACCACCCGACCTTTTGGCAGGAACATCTGGAGACGGTGAGCCATGACCGCTGAGAGAGAGAGAGAGAGAGAGAGAGAGAGAGAGAGAGTTAGTACACCAGCGCTCATCCATACTCACACTTTCTCTGCTGTTCTTCTAGGACTGAAGTGAATTAATAATCATTGTGACGCATGCGGCCTGTGTGTGTGTTTGTGTGTGTGGAGCTAATGAGTAAAGTGGACACTTGATCTGTTTCATTGTGTAAGTCACACTAATTGTGCGACAGATCAATAATGAATGCGTTCAATAGATCAGGAGCAGAGGAAACATCCATAAAACATCACATTCATCACGCTCAAGTCACACCATGATCCATCTAATAAATAAAACTGAAAGTTCTGATTAGTGATCCGGTGAACTACGATGATTCCAGAGACTGGATCTTTCCATATAATCAAATGCTCAGAGACAGCGTTTAGGTGCATTTACAAATAATGGTTAATGTTTTTATAGAGTTAACATGCTAATTTAATTATGGGATAAAAATCTGTCCTGTCCAGACCTATATGTCATTTCACATTGATGAACATGAAGCAGGATGACGAATGAATGCATAACGGAGCCTTTAAGAATTGATTATATGAGCCTTAAATTCAAGATATGAGTGAAAAAAGGGCCCTCTTATATTAATATAATATAGTTTAGCATTATCACACCAGCAAGAGTGCTGTTTTTCCCCAATATCTGCACCAGTACAAATGAGATATTGATTTATACAACAGTTCAATAAACAAGAAGTTAATATTGTTACGTTTTAGATGTAATGTCTGTTTTTTTTATTATCAATTTTGCAAATGAAAATAGTTCAAATCAAAGGTGCACACTGCAAAAAAATGCAATTTCTTACTTAGGTTTTTTCTTGTTTTGAGACAAAATATCTAAAAATTCTTAAATCAAAAATGTTTTTCTTGACAAGTAAAAATTATTTTCTTAGAACAAGCAAAAAAATCTTATTTCAAATAGAGATTTTTTTTTTTTTACCCCATTGACAGATTATTTTGCTTGTTTCAAGCAAAAACACACTTCATTTTGACTTGTTTTTTCTGAAAATTTTACTTCTAGAAAATCCTTTCTTGATTTAAGAATTTTTAGATATTTTGGTTGGAAAAAAGACAAAAAAATCTAAGAAAAGCATTTTTTGAACTGCATCAGAACTGTTTAACTGCGGTTCAACAGGCGGCGATTTGTTACTGAATCTACATTTATGAACGAATCAGTCAGTTTCACATTTACACTTATTTCATTAAAAAAAAATTTTTTATATTGTAGTTTTTTTTAATCTCATTAATATGCACTTATAATAACTTATGCAATGCTGAGAAAAAAATCTTTCTATTCAGTGCTTTTCTCATTTAACACTATAATAACTGTAAATTATCTTTTGGTGAGCAATTTCTCAGCCAAAACTGATGTGCAATTTATTAGATTAATCACTTGGCACATCATGTAATTAATTAAGAACTATAACATTGTTGTGATGGACTGACTTACTTCATCTGTGAGGACTGCGCTGTGACTCCGGTGTATCCGTTCATGTCTGGACTCTGCATTGCGCTCACAGATCCTCCACTGCAACACAATAAAAGCAGTGTCAGACACACATTCACGTCGCATCAAACTCTCGATTCACGTGACACTGAACCGCCAGCACACGGATGAGAGAAACACATTTGCCGGGAATCATGGGAGCGAGCTGTCAATCACACAGAGAGACAGTGGCTGAGGAATCACAATCTCAATCACCTTTCATCATCATCAAAGCTGTCTCAGAGCCAGAGGTCAGACAGAATTAGATTTAAATAAAATTTGCCATCAATCAAAACAGTTGCCATGCCAACTTGTTATTGTAAACAAAAGTTGGCAACGCTTGCCCCGCCTCCAGGATTTCTGATTGGTCCTCTGTTTTGAAACTGACAATGATGAGCGGCGCTGCGTGTAAAAGTTGAAATTCCTTAAACTTGCGCTTATGTACGAGATGCTACAGAAGATGCAAGACTTAAGCACAACAGTCATACATATCAATCTAGTGCATGTTTACATTAAAAAACAATGGAAAAGTAGCATGTTGAAATGAAAAAACGCATCCTGTGTGAACAGTGCAAAAAATGCTTTTCTTACATAGATTTTTTGCCCAGCCAAAATATCTAAAAATTCTTAAATCAAGAAGATTTTCTAGACAAGTAAAAATTATTGTCTTGTTTTCAGAAAAAAAGTCAAAATTAAGTGAGTTTTTGCTTAGAACAAGCAAAATAATCTGCCAAAGGGGTAAGCAAGAAAATCTAATTTCAAACAGAAAACAAGATAATTTTTCTCACCCCATTGGCAGATTATTTTGCTTGTTCTAAGCAAAAACTCACTTAATTTTTACTTGTTTTTTCTGAAAACAAGAAAATAAATTTTACTCGTCTAAAAAAACCCTTCTTGATTTATGAATTTTTAGACGTTTTGACTGGAAACAAGTTAGAAAAGCATTTTTTGCAGTGCATGTTCTCATCTAATGTCCTTTAATTAACTTACATGTAATCAGAGACGTCTGGACTAAAAACAGCATGTGTGTGTGTGGCTGCATCTGATAATAACATACTCTCAAGTAGGTACTATACTGCAAAAAGTCTAAGTTTTTTATTGGCACTGCAAAAAATGCTTTTCTTACTTAGATTTTTTTGTCTTGTTTCCAGCCAAATAATCTAAAAATCCTTAAATCAAGAAGGATTTTCAAGCTAAATAATTTGCCAAATAATCTTATTTCAAACTAAAACAAGATTATTTTTCTTACCCCATTGGTAGATTATTTATCTTGTTTCAAGCAAAAACACACTAAAAACAAGATTTTTTTTTTTGCTTGAAACAAGATAAATAATCTACCAATGGGGTAAGAAAAATAATCTTGTTTTCAGTTTGAAATAAGATTATTTGATTATTTTTCTCACCCCATTGGCAAATTATTTAGCTTGTTCTAAGCAAAAACTCACTTAATTTTGACTTGTTTTTACTGAAAACAAGAAAATAATGTTTACTTGTCAAGAAAATGGTTCTTGATTTAAGAATTTTTAGATACTTTGGCTGGAAACAAGTCACAAAAATCTAAGTAAGAAAAGCATTTTTTTTTTTGCAGTGTATAGTATGAATGTAATCTGCATAAACTACATCCTTCTTTGTGACCTACCAGCGGAAAAATCGTCGTCATGCGATCACAGACGCCAGTGATGCTCTAAACTCACTGTTGCTGCTGTTAATGACTTGTTTAGTGCGTCTGAGTTCAATCGGAGTCAAACACGATCATGATCAGCCTGCCAGACTCTGAGATGATGAATGATCAGACAGTCAGTCTCCACCGTGCGTCGCCACACGTCTATAATTAGCCCGGCGTGGGCCGTCAGCAGGTTAATCTGACCGATTGAGTAACGAGTCCGACTGACACAGAGTTAAACCATCCAAGACCATCAGCCTGTGCGACGTCAATCATTGAGCACAATGTAAACACTGAGAGTCTATTCTGACAGATGAACACCTGACGGGTTAAACACCTGAAACTGATCCTCAACACACACACACACACACACACACACACAAATGAATGTCTCCTTCAGACAGAAACACAGTAGAAGGAGCAGAGATGAAGCGATCGGGTCCAGCAGCTGCTGACCCTATGAATGATTGATCAGCTTACAGGCCAGTTTGTGGGTCAAACGACTGGAGTCTGTTCCACTACAAACCCTGACTTACAGCATTAGATACACTACTGTGTCTACCAGCCAAAAGAATGGAATCATTACGATCAAATATTATAAGAACATTAAAGAACAAGAACGTTGTCAATGTTGATAATTCTCAATATATTTGCGGAAATCATTCAAATTCAAAACTTCAGGTTTTTGCTTTATTTTTTTCATCACAGATGCTTTAGATGAATCAAAAGTGACATTAAAGACATTCAAAATGTTACAAATAATTTCTATTTCAAATAAATGCTGTTCTTTTGAACTTTGTATTCATCTGTGAATCCTGAAAAATAAATTGTATCACTGTTTCCAAAATCATATTAATGTTTTTTAGACTGATAATAATCAGAAATGTTTCTTGAACAGTAAATCAGCATATTAGAATGATTTCTGGTTATGTCACACTGAAGACTGCAGTAATGATGTTAAACAATTCAGATTTGATCAGAGAAATAAATTACAGTTAAACAGATATTCACATAGAAAACAGCTGATTTAAGTTCTAAAAACAGATCACATTTTTACTGTATTTTTGATCAACTGAACACAAAAGTCACATCAAAAGTGACATTAAAGACATTTATAATGTTACAAATAATTTCTATTTCAAATAAATGCTGTTCTTTTGAACTATCTAATCCTCTGTGACTCCTGAAAAATAAAATGTATCAGTTTCCACTAATATATTAATGTTTTTAACACAGATAAAAATCAGAAATGTTTCTTGAGTGACAAATCAGCATATTATAATGATTTCTGATTATGTGACACTGAAGACTGCAGTAATGATGCTAAAAAAATCAGATTTGATCAGAGAAATAAATTACAGTTTAACAGATATTCACATAGAAAACAGCTGTTTTAAATTCTAAAAACATCACATTTTTTTTACTGTACTTTCGATTAACTAAATACAAAAGTCACATCAAAAGTGACATTAAAGACATTTACAATGTTATAAATAATTTATATTTCAAATAAACGCTGTTCTTTTAAACTTTATATTTATCTGTGACTCCTGAAAAATAAAATGTATCACAGTTTCCACTAATATGTTAATGTTTTTAACACAGATAAAAATCAGAAATGTTTCTTGAACAGTAAATCAGCAAATTAGAATGATTTCTGATCATGTGACACTGAAGACTGCAGTAGTGATGCAAAAAAAATCAGATTTGATCAGAGAAATAAATTAGTGTTTAACACATATTCACATAGAAAACAGCTGTTTTAAATTCTAAAAACAGATCACATTTTTGCTGTATTTTTGATCAACTGAACACAAAAGTCACATCAAAAGTGACATTAAAGACATTTACAATGTTACAAATAATTTCTATTTCAAATAAATGCTGTTCTTTTGCACTTTCTATTCATCTGTGACGCCTGAAAAATAACATGCATCACAGTTTCCACTAAAATATTGATGTTTTAAACACAAATAACAATTAGAAATGTTTCTTGAACAGTAAATCAGCATATCTGATCATGTGACACTAAAGAGTGCAGTAATGATGCAAAAAAATTCAGATTTGATCAGAGAAATAAATTACAATTTAACAGATATTCACATAGAAAACAGCTATTTTAAATAAAAAAAAACATATCACATTTTTACTGTATTTTTGATCAACTAAATACAGCCTTGGTGATCATTCTATATTCCAAACTTCTGGCCAGTAGTGTATATTTACACAACAAAAGCAGTGTCTGATGAATCATCAGATGAATCTTTGAATCTCATCTTCCTGAATGACTCTCAGTTAGATTCACATGCACACCATGACGTAAGAATATCAAAGTTGAATCACTTCTGTTTGATAAATGGGCAATCCTGCATTAGCGTCACATCTAAAACGGATCGACATGAGCCACATCAATCCCAGCAATTCATTTAAATGCACACCTGTGTGAAGCTCTGACCGATGAATCACACAGCAAACAGAACAAATGCTCTCTTCACTCATACCTGTTCACAGTCTCGGCATACAGACGGCGTGACGCTCCATGCGTGAGAAAACCGTGGCGATGTGCCGCTTCTTCTCACTGTGGAATCTTTAAGAGGATTTGTAAGGAGCTTTACAAACTCACACAGGTCTGTGATTATCCACTCGGGTGCAAAGGATGCTGGGACACAGAGATTCTGGAAAACTTCAGTTCTGTTCTCCTGGAGATCTTTATGTGATCCTAAAATAAATCTGCTGGACTGTCAGCTTTATGAGTCTAATGGAGTCTGATGAATCATTACATGTGAATCTCGACCGACCCGTTTCCTTCTGCTGGTTAATATAAAAGCATCAATCTCCATCCGTTCTGGTTCGTTTGTTAAACATTTTATCAATCAGAGCTTGGTAGTGTTTTACACTCTTATAAATAAAGGTGCTTCACGATGCCTTAGAAGAACCTTTTTTGTTTAAATGGTTCCATAAAGAACCTTTAACACCTGAAGAACATTTCTGTTTCACAAAAGGTTTATTGTGGCGAAAGAAGGTTATTTAGATGATAAAAAGGTAAGAAAGAGATGGTTCTTTAAAGAACCTTTGACTAAATGGTTCTTTGTGGAATCAAAAATGGTTCTTCTATGGCATCGCTGTGAAACACCTTTTAAAGCACCTTTACTTTTAAGAGTGTACATCGCAAATGGGCTGTTTTACCTTCATAGTGGTTTTATAGTTGGATCTTAAAAACAATAGTTCTATTAATTTATTTTATATTATTTTATCTATCAATATTATGTTATTTATTTGATTTATAGTGTCTAATTTATTTATTTAATTTATTTTTTATTACTATAGTAACCCTAATGAAGCCCAATATCTCCATTGTTTCAGCTGTGAATCCATACGCTGCACATTATTCCTCTTTAATCCCGTTATCTCTTTGCATCTCCGGGCCCGTGTGTACCCAGAATCCTCAGCGTTCGCTAACGCCACAGGCCTGTCCTGATCCTATTAAACACCACTATATTAAGATCCTTATGAGCACTGGACATACAGCACATTAACAGCAAATGAACCCTCTCCTTCAGCAATTTGAAGACCAAAAACATGTTAAAACGCACTGCTAGTCTTTTTATGTGGGTCAAACTGAGACACAATCACAAGAAAATCTCTCAAACCTCTCAAAACACATCACAGGTCACTGCACCAAAAAATAGATACTGTATTTCATGACTAATCTGGTAATGGCAGCATGTAAACGATGATAAAGTCTTACAGTGAAGAGGATCATGTTCAGTGTGTGAATGCGGTTCATCCGCAGTGATTCAGTCTGTCCGTGTAGGAAGTGCTTTAAATTCTCTCGTCATCGTCTCTTCAGTAGGGATTGTGAAGAGAAGCGTGAAACTTTCCTCTGTTTAGACTTCATTTACAATCTGCTCACAAACCGCACTGAGGGGACGAGGCGAGACGGCTGATCTATATGGAGAAGCTCTCTCTCTCTGGAGCGATAACAGCATTCAGCTGAAATCACTGCTTCTCCAGCACTGAAAACTCAAGCCAGTAATTAAGACTCACAAAAGAAGCTTCCCACAAACGCCCGGTAATCAATCACACACGACAGCACTGGACCAACCAAACACATATGATGGGCCGTATCATCATTGTTTATAGTTTTCCATTTCCAATGTAGGAGGGCTCTGTCATAACTTTTTTTTTCAGGACAGTTCTCTTCAGCCTCTCTCAGACTGGCATTTCAATATTTTAACTTGTGAAACGAGTCTTGGGTTTTCTGTCAAGTCTAATATAGTTCTGGACTGCTTATCCGTCAATAACAGGCTCTTTGAAAACCACATTATAACAGATTCATTGCTGAAATATCCCACTCAGTAATTTTATTCATTCCTCAATGCGTCGGTGTGTTTGAACAAATAAACACATAAAGACAGTCTCTTGATTCATTCATCAATGCATCAGTGTATTGAACAAATCAGTTGAATGAATGAATCAAATGACTCACTCAAAGAGAAAGTCACTTGTTCCATTCCTGAAAAAAAAAATTGTATTTCTAAAGCAACTGGTTGAATGAATAATTTAATGCTTCACTCATTAAGCGTTTTTGGTTAAATGCATGATTCAAACGACTCAAAACTCACTCAAAAAGACAGTCACTTGATTGATACCTCAATGCATCAATGTATTTGAACAAGTTGAATGAATGATTCAAATGACTTGATTTGTTCCTAAATGAAACAGCATTCCTGAATGAACTGGTGAATTAATGAATCAATAACCCACTCATGAATACGGTAGTTTTGTTTCTGTGTTTTTTAATTAATCGATTGAATTATTTATTCAACGACTCGCTTATAAAGCATTTCTGAAGGAATCGGTTGCATGAATGACTCAAATGACTCGCTTATAAATACAGTTCATAAAGACAGTCTCTTGATTAATTCATCAATGCATCAGTGTATTGAACAAATCAGTTGAATGAATGAATCAAATGACTCACTCAAAGAGAAAGTCACTTGTTCCATTCCTGAAAAAAAAATTGTATTTCTAAAGCAACTGGTTGAATGAATAATTTAATGCTTCACTCATTAAGCGTTTTTGGTTAAATGCATGATTCAAACGAATCAATAAGGCAGTCACATGATTCATTCCTCAATGCAATAGTGTCTTTGAACAAATCAGCTGAATAAATGATTCAAATGACTCACTCATAGAGACTCCATTTGTTCCTGAATCAACTGTTATAATTATGAATCAATAACTTCCTCATAAATACAGTAAATTGTTTCATTTCAGTGTTTTTTAATTGAATCGGTTGTTTATTCAATTATTTATTCAATGACTCATAAAGCATTTTTGAAAGAAATCGGTTGCACGAATTACTCAAATGACTCACTCTTAAAGACTAGTTTCTGAACAAATCAGCATTGCTGAACAAAATGGTTGAATGAATGAATCAATGACTTACAATTTCTGAGTAAATCAGTGTGTTTGAACAAATATATTAAAATAATGAACCAAAGACTCATTCCTCAATCCATCAGTGTATTTGAACAAATCCGTTGAATGATTGATTGAAATGACTCACTCATAGAGATTTCATTTGTTTCATTCCTGGAAAAAAAAGTATTTCTAAAGCAATTAGTTGAATGAATAATTCAATGATTCATGCATTAAGCGTTTTTGAAGGTTTTGGTTAAATGCATAATTCAAATGACTCACTCAAAAAGACAGTCACTTGATTGATACCTCAATGCATCAGTGTATTTGAACAAGTTGAATGAATGATTCAAATGACTTGATTTGTTCCTAAATGAAACAGCATTCCTGAATGAACTGGTGAATTAATGAATCAATAACCCACTCATGAATACGGTAGTTTTGTTTCTGTGTTTTTTAATTAATCGATTGAATTATTTATTCAACGACTCGCTTATAAAGCATTTCTGAAGGAATCGGTTGCATGAATGACTCAAATGACTCGCTTATAAATACAGTTCATAAAGACAGTCACCTGATTCATTCATCAATGCATCAGTGTATTGAACAAATCAGTTGAATGAATGATTCAAATGACTCACTCATAGTGATAGTCATTTGTTTAATTCCTGAAAGAGTTTTCTAAAGCAACTGGTTGAATGAATAATTCAATAATTCACACATGAAGTTTTAAAGGGTTTGGTTAAATGCATGCTTCAAATGACTTACTCAATAAGACGGTCACTTGTTTCATTTCTCAATGCATCAGTGTATTTGAACAAATCAGTTGAATGAATGATTCAAATGACTTGATTTGTTCCTAAATGAAACAGCATTCCTGAATGAACTGGTGAATTAATGAATCAATAACCCACTTATGAATACGGTAGTTTTGTTTCTGTGTTTTTCAATTAATCGATTGAATTAATTATTCAACGACTCACTTATAAAGCATTTCTGAAGGAATCGGTTGCATGAATGACTCAAATGACTCGCTTATAAATACAGTTCATAAAGACAAGACGCTTGATTCATTAATCAATGCATCAGTGTATTGAACAAATCAGTTGAATGAATGATTCAAATGACTCACTCATAGTGATAGTCATTTGTTTAATTCCTGAAAGAGTTTTCTAAAGCAACTGGTTGAATGAATAATTCAATAATTCACACATGAAGTTTTAAAGGGTTTGGTTAAATGCATGCTTCAAATGACTTACTCAATAAGACGGTCACTTGTTTCATTTCTCAATGCAATAGTGTATTTGAACAAATCAGTTGAATGAATGATTAAAATGACTCGTTTTCTTCCTGAATAAACTGTTGAATTAATGAATCAAAGACTTACTCATAAAAACAGTAATTTGTTTAATCCTTAATTTTAAAAAAAGAGTATTTTTAAAGCAATCGGATGAATGAATAATTCAATGACTCACTCATAAAGACACTCACTTGATTTATTTCCTAATGCATCATTAATTTTGAACAAATCAGTTGAATGAATGATTCAAATGACTCGTTTTCTTCCTGAATTAATTGTTCAATTAATGAATCAATGACTCACTCATTAAGACAGTAACTTTTTCGACAACTGCTGGTGTTACGACGAGATTCAACGGCTCAAAACAAGCTCTTGTATAAGGTACAATGAACTCTTCTGTCCAAAGATTCAGAAAAAGACTAAATTTATATATATAACACAAACACTTATAATCCACCCCAGCAAAAACTATTAGACCGTCCAGCACAAAATCACCGCTGAAGGGTTTTTCTTCACTGATTAGAGTCGTATGACTATGAACTATAATCACATGTTCAACATCACAGGAATCACTGAAGTGGACACATACACACACACACACACACATACGTCAGAAGGTTAGAGGTCTTTTGCCGTGAGTTTACACTGGCTAATCTACTTCCTGCTTTCCGCTTCTCTCAGAGGGAAATGACATCATCAGCACGAGGCTTCATTATCTGTTCAGTTTTGCAGCAGATTCTTCAGTCACTAATTGAATCGTCTGATTAAAAAGACGAACTGAACATGAATAAACCAGTGAAAGATTCATACACGCACTGATCTCAGTAAAAGAGAGAGACACACAGAGAGCATTCTGTGTAGAGACAGGAGTGGCAGAAAGTTTTCCTAGAAACCCAGTGATGTTCCTGTGATGTTTTGTAAATCGGTTCACGCCCTCCAGAGCAAACAGAGCCGCTCACATGCGCTGCAGCTCTGCTCCAGTCCTCCAGCGGCTGCTTAAGTCTCTTTTAATGAAGAGAGATCGAGCAGAGCCCGGAGTGAGACACACACTATTGTTACTGCGGCACAAAACAGCCTGTTTGTTAGTTAACCACGGTTAACGGTTAATTAGTACATTCCACCTACAGCTGGAGGTCAAGGAACTGCAGGAACTTCTTACAGGAAATAAAAGAAAGCCAAATATGATTAGATTACTGGAGCGGCTGACTTTAGTGAACACACCAGATCAATTCAGAAAGTGATTTCACACCTATGACTTTCACATTGTGTCTCTGTGTGGACTTTAGCATAAAAAACATAAACATAAAAAAGAAAACTTCTTAGTAACTAAAATAAAATAAGTTATTTTAATAAACATTTCATTATTTTATTATATATCTTATTAGTTCAAATATAACTCAAACTTATTTTATTATATATTTTATTAATATTTCATTATATATATATATATTTTTTTTTTTTTAACTTTATTTTATTCCAGCTATTTGGCAACATTTCTTATTTAAATTTAGCTTAAGCTGAAGTACTGAAATAACAAAATAAAAAGTAATAGAACAATAAAAATAGACAAAATAGGTTTTTGTTTTTACTAAAATAAATAAATTAAACATTTATAAAATAAAAAACAACACACAATTAGTAAAAGCCTAACCCTGACTAAAATAAGTTAAAAAAAAAAAAAACGATAGCAAAAACTATAATAGTATACCAATGATACTAAAATTACATTACAATCAAATCTAATCTAGATAAATCTATGAAATGTAAAATCTACGGAGCAGATCTCCGAAGAACACGTCAAACACTGTCATAAGGAAGTTCAGAGTTTCTGATAATGGTTTTATTGATATAAGCTGATGCTGATAATTCACGATAAGGTCCTTTGTCTGTTTTCCACATTTACTTCACTATCCACTGCAACTCAGATAATTAAATAAATAAATACAAGTACAGATCGAACAGGTGCTAGGCACAGCAGAGTAACAGGAGCAGGTGGAACCAGAACCTTCTTGACCTCTGTGACCTTCAGGAACCCGATCTGGCCGCACCCTCCGCCTGAGGTCACGCCTCGCACGCGTCACATGACGCTTTTACAGTGTGTGTCCACTGATGACAAATGCACCCTGATCAAACATCAGCTGTGTGACGACACATCACCATCCATCCATCCATCGCTACACAAGAGATGACTCCACAGCAACAAAACAAACTCAAAACAACCTCAAACTACAAAACAAATTAAAAACGTATACTTTTTTAAACGTAAACTTAAAAAGCCATTTTTTTCAATATTATTTCAGAGCAACTTTACAGAAAACCATGATGTTAATGTTTATAATATCTTAATATCTTCATGCCTTATAGTCGCATTTATCAGATTTGAACTGGACGATAATACAGTGACTCTAAACCACAAAACCAGTGGTAAGTAGCAGGGGTATATTTGTAGCAATAACCAAAAATACACTGTATGGGTCAAAATTATTGACTTTTCATTTAAGCCAAAAATCATTAGGATAAGTAAAGATCATGGTGCATGAATTTCCTACTGTAAATATAACAAGACAATTTAACAATATAACAATTTTTCATTAGTAATATGCATTGCTAAGAAGTTTATTTGGACAACTTTAAAGGCGATTTTCTCAATATTTTCAGATTTTTAAATAGTTCAGATGACTTTCAGATGATGTATAAATCTCAACTTCAAAAAAATGGACCATTATGCCTGGTTTTGGGTCCAGGGTCATATATAGTTACATTTTGTAATAATATAAACAATGAAGCAGTTGATATTTACTATACATACACTGCCGCTTAAAAGTTTGGGATCAGTAAGATTTTTAATGATTTTTAAAAGAGACTTTTCTGCTCATCAAGGCTGTTTATTTTATTAAAAATACAGAAAAAAATGTAATATTGTGAAATGTTAATGCAATTTAAAATAGTGGTTTTCTATTTTAATATATACTTTAAAATATAATTTATTCCTGTGATGCAAAGCAAGATTTTTTTAGCATCATTACTCCAGTATTCAGTGTCTGATCCTTCAGTAATCATTCTAATATGCTGATTTATTATCAGTGTTGAAAACAGTTGTGCTTCTTAATATTTTTTTGCAACCTGTAATACTTTTTTCGGGATTCTTTGATGAATAAAACGTTAAAAAGAACAGCATTTATTTAAAATAGAAACATTTTGTAACAATAAACACATCGTTCAAAGTTTGGGGTCAGTAATTTTCTTTCTCTCTCTCTTTGAAAACAAAATTAATACTTTTATTCAGCAAGGATGTAAAGAATTATATTGTTAGAAAAGAGTTCTAGTTTGAATAAATGCTGTTCTTTAACATTTTAATTATCAATGAATCCTGAAAAAAGTATCACAGGTTCCAAAAAAAAATATTACGCAGCACAACTGTTTCCAACATTGATAATAAAAGTAGTAAATCAGTATATTAGAATGATTTCTGAAGAATCATGTGACACTGAAGACTGGAGTAACGGCTTATAAAAATTCAGCTTTGCATTTACATAAATTATAAATTATATTTAAAAGTATATTAATTTTTTTTTTTTTAATTGCAATAATATTTCATCTTTTTTCTGTATTCTTATTCAAATAAATAGAACTTTGATGAGTATAAGAGACTTTTTTTTAAAACATTAAAAATCTTACAGATCCCAAACTTTTGAGCTGCAGCTTTTTATACAGAAAGCAGTGCGATAATATTGATACAATCTACCCAGATAAGATTAAGTAATATCTACTGCTTTATTTATAATTTATTTATTTATAAAACATTTATAACTAATATTCATAACTATTTTTAAATAAGGCACTTATGGGGATTTTTTTTATTTAGTCTCCTCACTATAGTGAAGTATAGTGAAGTACATACACACACATGCAACCCTCCTCCTGTTGTTGTTTTAACAGAACTGTGATCACTAATTAACCAGTGACTTGGCCTGAACACACACACACACACACACACACACACACAGTCATGAGCGGAGGCTGTGGTGAAAAAGGAGACAGAAAAACACATTTGATCATTTACAGCTCATCAGAGACACTGTACTGAGACTGTACTGTACTGAGTGTGAAATGAGCCGTTACTCTGAGGATGTGATCCACTTCTTGCTGTGTGTGTGTGTGTGTGTGTGTGTGTGTGTGTGTGTGTGTGATAGCAAAGATGGAGAAGAGCAGTGTTACAGCACTCACTCCTGACACACATCAGAAGGTCATTTCACCCCAAACAGAGATGTGCTCACACAATGAACTCTAAACACCTCGTTTGTTTTGCTGTCGTTCTGATAGAGAGCAGTGATCAGTCAATGAGCGCTAATGCCATGAATCTCATTATCTCATTAGGAAACCTGCTTGTCAAACATGGCTCATGCGCTGATATGATTCAGCATGTGTATCTAGGATACTTTTGCTCTGATTGTCGCTCGCAAGCAGGAAGTAAGAGAAGCAGAAGTCATTGTGCTCTGAGGTCGTGGGCCACGCAGGAGCAGCCGAGCTATGAATAGAGGACAATAAAGGACGTTATGACTTTGTAGATAAGGCAGGAGGAAACTCGCTCAATGGAGGCATGTTCTGCTGGTTTGTGTGATCACAAACAGACAACAACTAGAAAACATCAAAAGAAGAGATATCAGAAGTAAAGCATCAGGAGTAAAACACAACCTCCTGGAACTTCAGCAAACAAGTCTTTCAAGCATTGAAACTGACATTAAATTAAAGGTTTCTGAACCCTAATGAGGTGACAGCGCGTGTCTTATGACTTATGTTATTTTAAACAGAACTCATCGTTGCGTCTAAAAATGCAAACGCATGAGACGCAGTGCTCAAGAATGTTTTTTTGAAAAGCACATCACAATGCCACTATAAAAAAAACAGTTGCCGTGACAACTTGCTACTGTAAACAAAACCTCGCTCCGCCTCCGGGGTCTTCTGATTGGTCCACTGTTTTGGAATTGATATTGATGAGCAGCACTGTGTGTAAAACTTGAAATTCTATTAACTTGACACGGATTCTATTAACTTAAAGGATTAGTTCACTTCCAGAACAAAAATGTACAGATAATTTACTCACCCCTTTGTCATCCAAGATGTTCGTGACTTTCTTTCTTCAGTCGTAAAGAAATTATGCTTTTTGAGGAAAACATTTCAAGAATTTTCTCCATATAGTAGACTTTAATGCGAGTTTGAACTTCCAAAATGCAGTTTCAATGCAGCTTTAAAGGGCTCTAAATGATCCCAGCCAAGGACTAAGGGTCTTAAAATCATCCTATATCCCTGTTTTACCTTTTTCGTAAGGGGGGTTTGATCTTCTTTATATGTTCTCTTCGTAAACACTTGGTTGGTACTTCTGCCGCAATGTAAGATGATTTTGAAGTTAGGGAGAAAATTATATAGGAGTTTTTTTTATATACTCTAACTGTCTTGAACCAGAATACACAGAGTATGCATGTGCATCGTTGTGTAAAACTAAAAAGTGTAGAATTTTTAATTTATTTAGGAAAATGACATATAGTTTCACTAGATAAGACCTTAAGTCCTCAGCTGGGATCATTTAGAGCCCTTTGAAGCTGCATTTTGGAAGTTCAAACTCACAGGCACCGTTGAAATCCACTATATGGAGAAAGTTCCTGAAATATTTTCCTCAAAAAAAAAAAAAATCTTTACGTCTTAACAAAGAAAGACATGGGGGTGAGTAAATTATCTGTACATTTTTGTTCTGGAAGTGAACAAATCCTTTAAAAACGGGGCGCTCGTGTGCGAGACGCTGCAAAAGACACAAGCGCTGCCAGAAAACGTTGGAAAAATAGCACATTCTGCTGCAACTGATGGTTCCATGAAGAACTTTTAACATCCAGTGGAATACTTCCATTGATCAAAATTTTTTTTCCGTCATTAAAATGTTTTTTACACTAAGAAAAAGTGGTTCTGGAACTGACCACTCTAAGCCTTTATTTTTAAGAGTGTAGAGGAATTAAGTAAGACATTGCCAATCCAAATTCTCCTAACAAATACTCTAGACTCTAGAGAGCCCACAATTTTCCTCTAGAAAACAGCAGAGATCCTCCAGAGACTCCAGCTTCCACCAAACAAGCTCCACTGCCACAGCTCTCATGAATGTGCCAAACACCAACTCCTGAAAAATCTGAGTGACACCAAACCCATGGGCTCGGTTTCAGTCTGCTGAGATTCTCTCGCAGAGACAAAATCAGAGGCATAATCACTTCACAACGGGCTGCCAAAGAAGTGATACAGTTACTGAACACGGCTGACGTCATTATGCCAAGAAAACACACAAACAAACACTGAGAACATCCAGAAATACTCCCGCAGAAGCACAGGCCTCGGGCCAGCGGAGGTTTCACATGGTCCCAGATGAAAAGGGGCCAGATGCAGCTGGTGTTTTTAACCGCTCATGGTCAAAAGTGTCTTCAGTGCTGCTGTTTCTAACATAATGAAGCAAGTCTTCACGTAACACTGCAAGATATTCGTTGCATTACAAGAATATATCTGAGTTACTTTTTTTAATAAGTAACAGTAAGCCTGAGGCTCACTTTGGGTGTAAAAAGGGCTTCCACATTAGCCAAAAATAGCACTTTTTATATTAAAAACAAACATGCAAGCTCAGCACAGATTTCAAAAGTAACATGATGCATTACTTTCCTTAAGAGTAACTAACATAATTAGTTACTTTTTTTACAGAGCAAGGCAATATTGCAATGCATTACTTTTAAAAGTAACTTTCCCCGAACACTGAAAACATTAGTAAAGAGCATATAGAAATGAGAAAGCTCATGTTTAGGTTAAAGCTCCTTTGACAAAACTGTGAAAACCAGAAGCTCAAAGCTCGTGATCCAGTGTAACCCGGTGTGAATCCTTAAAATACTACAGGAGCGTACGATGTCTCAGCACTGAAGATAACAGCACGGCAATGAAATTAATGGAAACATTAGCGGTTATGTAACAGAGCTCCATATTTAACCCGTAGCACTGGGACCTGCGCTGCTCATAACACCAATTACTGAAACTCACTGGAGACT
>NC_133364.1:2944673-3032670 GCF_049309525.1 Garra rufa
ACGTAATATGTGTGATTGGGTAATATCAATATTGATAAAAATATATCAAACATTAATAAAATAAATTAATATAAATAAAACAAATATAAAATGAAAATATTAATGTATAATGTATTTATATTCTCAATTATTTAAAATGCTTTATAGATAAAAAAATAAAATATTAATGTATAATGTGTATGTATAATATAAAAAAGGAATTAATCTTAGACTTTAAAACACAAATAAACTAATTCAATTAATACAAAAACTGTATATTAAAATTAATAAACGAACTATTTGTTCAGTTTTGTAATATATAATCATATAAAGGAATGGTTTGTATATCAATATTGATAAAAATATCAAACATTAATTAAACAAATTAATATAAATAAAACAAAAAATACAAATAATATAATGTATTTATATTCTCAATTATTTGAAAAGCTATACTGATAAAAATATCTGAAATAAGACACTAAAAACTGTATTTTAAAATTAAGAATTCATTCCTCAAATATATATATATATATATATATATATATATATATAAAAACAGTGATTTTGTAATATCAATATTGATATAAAATATATTTTTTGAATGTATAATGAATGTTTAATATAAAATAAAAAAATAAAATATACAATAAAAAATACAAACAGCAATTTAGATTTTTTTTATTTTTATTTACATTTTTAATTTTGATCATATATATTTTGAAAAATTTAGATAAGATTTCTAGAACGTTTGATTATGGGGACACTATTTTTTTATTTTTAGATGCTTTTTTTGTTTGAAAATGTGTTTTTTAAATCTTTTTATTTTCGTTTCACTTTTTTATTTTAGATGTGGCTTCTAAAACGTTTTATTTTGGTTAAGTTATTAATATTTAAATTTGAAATGTGGTTTCTAAAATTGTTTACTTTGGTTACACTATTTTTATTTTTTTCATTTTCGGTGTTTCTAAAATCTTTTCTTTTGGTTACACTTTTTTTATTTTAGATGTGGCTTCTAAAACGTTTTATTTTGGTTAAATTATTAATATTTAAAATTGTTTACTTTGGTTACACTGTTTTTATTTTTTTCATTTTCGGTGTTTCTAAAATCTTTTATTTTGGTTACATTATTTAATAATTGATTTTCATTTTATATGTGATTTCTAAAACATTTTAATATGTTTTAATTTTAGAAAGCCATCGTGTGGATCAACGACGCAACTGCCTTTAAAACACAAAGGCAAAAACACTGGTGTAAAATAATGTTTATTTAATTCTCCATTACTTGAATTGAAAGGTTTTCAGTTTTGTGCAGATCTCAGATTATTACAGAAACCCGAGTCTCCATGAACACCTGAATGTTTGCAAGAAGAACTCATAAAAACCTGTACAATCATATACAAAGATAGATTTGATCATCAATAAATAATGCCACCCCTTTCAAAGTGATGCTCAGATACCAGCATCAATCGTGTTGTCAAACATTTAGTGCTGAAAAAGGCAGGTGTGCACTCCTAGTTCTTCATGAATGAACCTCAGAGTCTCTGATCCGTCAGTTGGTGTTGATTGCATTACTGGATGAATGGCAGGCGTTAGAGGTTTGCGTAATATCGGTCTCGGCTCTCGTAATCCCTGTGAGCGAACCTGGCGTCCTTCTTGCTGTGTGGGATGCGGCCGAAGGGGGCGTGGTCATGGAAACAGCTGTCAAACACCTCGTCAACCACTCGCTCCGCCTCCTCACGGCTCACCTTGCGGACGGCGAGGATGGAGCGCAGCGCTCGACCCCGAACACACGCCTGCGGGAACAAACGCAGACATCTACATACAGTCCATCTCACAAACACAACACGCACACAAATCAACAAACCTGATGGTGCTCTTTCAGGCCGAAGTTAAATCTGGAAATCTCATTAACGAACGAACAGTCTCCGCTCAGATTGGCCGCTCGGATCTGGAGGGAACAAAACAAACAAACATTTCAGAGTGCTAGAAAACATCTCACATTATACCTTATTTTAACAGCTAGATAAAATGTTTGACCAGTTCTGGCCATTTTTACAGTGTTTCTCAATGTTGTTGTTTTTTTTGTTTTTTTTAAGTTACACAATTTTAATGTTTACAAAAACATTTTAGGTTAAATATTGTTTTTTTTTTTCATTCATTTGTTTATTTTAGATATGGTTTCTAAAACATTTTAATTTTGGTTAAATTATTTATTAATTAAGATGTGGTTTATAAAACATTTTGGATGCTTTTTTTTTAATTTTACTAATTAATTTCTAAAACATTTTATTTTAGAGGGTATGTTTTCATTTTAGAAGCTGTTTCTAAAATATTTATTTTTTTTATTTACATTTTTTTTTTTATCATATTTACTTTTTTAAAATTGTAGACCAGATTTCTAGAATGTTTCATTATTCACTTTTTTATTTTTTAGATGCATTTTAAAATGTTTTATTTTTGATGCTTTTGTTTTTGAAATGTTTTTATTTTGGTTACACTATTCTTTTTATTTTAGATGTGGTTTCTAAAACCAAATTTATATATTTTTTAAATAGTTACACTATTTTAATTGAATTTTACATTGTATATGAGGTTTTTAAAAAGTTTTAGTTATACTTTTTTAATTTCAGATGCATTTACTAAAGCATTTTATTTTGTTTTAATTTTTCTTTTGTATTGTTTTTATTATTATTATTTTTTAGACATTGTTTCCAAAACTTTTATTTTGGTTACATAGTTTTTTTTTAAATTCAGATGTGGTTTCTAAAATGTTTTATTTTGTTTACATGATTTATAAATAAGGATGTGGTTTCTAAATCATTTTGGATGTTTTTTAAATTTGATTAATTTCTAAAATGTTTTAATTTTAGAAGAGGTTTCTAAAATATTTTTTTATTTACATTTTACATTTTTTAAATTTACATTTAATTTTGATCATATATATTTTTTACATTTTATATGTGATTTCCAAAACATTTTCTAAAGCATGTTTTCATTTTAGAAAGCGGTTTCTAAAATATTTCTTTTTTTATTTACATTTTTAATTTTGATCATATATATTTTTTTAATTTTAGACAATTTCTAGAATGTTTGAGTATGGGGACAGTATAGATTGGGTATCTAAAATGGGTATCTAGATGTGGTGTCTAAAATGGTTTGCTCGAGTTTTGTTTTATTTTTATGATTTTTTTTTAATTTTAGAATGTTTGATTACTGGGACACTATTTATTTTGTGAATATGGTTTTTAAATCTTTATTTTGGTTTTATTTTAGATGCAGTTTCTAAAACCAATTTATTTGGGTTCTATATATTATATATTAATTTTAATTTTTTTAAAATGTGGCTTAAACGTATTTTTGGTTAAATTATAATTATTTTAATTTTAGATGTGCCTTGTAAAACATTTTATTTTGGATATTTTTATTTTTTCATTTTAGATGCGGTTTCTAAAAATATTTATTTGGGTTATATATGTATATTTTTTTATTTAGATGTGGCTTCTAAAACGTTTTATTTTGGTTAAATTATTATTATTATTTTAATTTTAGATGTGCTTTCTAAAACATTTTATTTTAAATACATTACTTTTTTATTTTCTAAAACCAAAAAATATAACCTAAAAATTTGGGTTATATTTTTTTTATTTATATATGGCTTCTAAAATGTTTTATTTTGGTTAAATTATTATTTTAATTTTAGATGTGCTTTCTGAAACATTTTATTTTGGATATTTATTTTATTTTAGATGCAGTTTTTAAAACCATTTATTTGTTATATTTTTTTTCATTTAGATGTGGCTTCTAAAACGTTTTATTTTGGTTAAATTATTATTATTTTAATTTTAGATGTGCTTTCTAAAACATTTTATTTTAAATACATTACTTTTTTTAATTTTCTAAAACCATTTATTTGCGTTATATATTTTTTTATTTATATATGGCTTCTAAAATGTTTTATCTTGGTTAAATTATTATTATTTAAATTTTAGATGTGCTTTCTGAAACATTTTACTTTGAACACATTACTTTTTTAATATTCTAAAACCATTTATTTGCGTTATATATTTTTTTATTTATATATGGCTTCTAAAATGTTTTATTTTGGTTAAATTATTATTATTTAAATTTTAGATGTGCTTTCTGAAACATTTTACTTTGAACACATTACTTTTTTAATATTCTAAAACCATTTATTTGGGTTATATATTTTTTTATTTATATATGGCTTCTAAAACGTTTTATTTTGGATATTTATTTTATTTTAGATGCAGTTTTTAAAACCATTTATTTGTTTTATATATATATATTTTTTTCATTTAGATGTGGCTTCTAAAACGTTTTATTTTGGTTAAATTATTATTATTTTAATTTTAGATGTGCTTTCTGAAACATTTTATTTGGAACACATTACTTTTTTAATTTTCTAAAACCATTTATTTGGGTTATATATTTTTTTTATTTAGATCTGGCTTCTAAAACGTTTTATTTTGGATATTTATTTTATTTTAGATGCAGTTTTTAAAACCATTTATTTGTTTTATATATATTTTTTTTCATTTAGATGTGGCTTCTAAAATGTTTTATTTTGGTTAAATTATTATTATTTTAATTTTAGATGTGCTTTCTGAAACATTTTATTTTGAACACATTACTTTTTTAATTTTCTAAAACCATTTATTTGGGTTATATATTTTTTTTATTTAGATCTGGCTTCTAAAACGTTTTATTTTGGATATTTATTTTATTTTAGATGCAGTTTTTAAAACCATTTATTTGTTTTATACATATTTTTTTCATTTAGATGTGGCTTCAAAAACGTTTTATTTTGATTAAATTATTATTTTAATTTTAGATGTGCTTTCTAAAACATTTTATTTTAAATACATTACTTTTTTTAATTTTCTAAAACCATCTATTTGTTTTTTTTTTTAAATTTATATATGGCTTCTAAAATATTTTATTTTGGTTAAATTATTATTATTTTAATATTAAATGTGCTTTTTAAAACATTTTATTTTAAATACATTACTTTTTTTAATTTTCTAAAACCATTTATTTGTTATATATATTTTTTTATTTAGATGTGGCTTCTAAAACGTTTTATTTTGGTTAAATTATTATTATTTTAATATTAGATGTGCTTTCTGAAACATTTTATTTTGGATATTTATTTTATTTTAGATGCAGTTTTTAAAACCATTTATTTGTTTTTATATATATTTTTTTCATTTAGATGTGGCTTCGAAAACGTTTTATTTTGGTTAAATTATTATTATTTTAATTTTAGATGTGCTTTCTAAAACATTTTATTTTGAATACATTACTTTTTTTAATTTTCAAAAAACATTTATTTGCGTTACATTTTTTTATTTATATATGGCTTCTAAAACGTTTTATTTTGGTTAAATTATTTGATAAAAAAATACATATATGTAGCTTCTTCTGCAGCGCTACTGCATTGCAACCAAACACAAGGCTGTAAAAGTGTTTTGTGTGGTTCAGTGGTTCTCGCCTCGGAACAGGCCAGATGTCTGAAGTTGCTGAACCAGTCGACTCGAGCTCTGCAGTGGTCGAAGGCGTGGATGAGTTCGTGCGTCACCACACGGTTCATGTGAGCCTGCTGATGGATGTTGTTCTGGCATAAAACAATCTGCAGCAGGACAAACCACACAGACTCAGTTCAGATGAACATCATGATGTGTTTCAGGCTCATGAAGTGGGTTTATGAGACTCACCTGAGAGGTAGCGGCATCAAAACCTCCGCTGACGGTCCCGTCACAATCCTCACAGGAGAAATGTCTGTCTTTATAAACTGTACTGAGAGGAAATCAAATAACAACAACACGTCAGCCACACGCAGCGCCGGACCAAGAGATCATGTGAAAGTGGCTCTTACCAGCCGGAGCTCTTCATGGCGGCCAGCAGGAGTTTAGCATAAGGACCTGAATGAGACACACACCAGTTCAGTCCAGTTCAAAATCTGTCATGTGTGGAAGCTTGTTACCGCCATACAACAAACATGAATAAAGGCAACTTTATATCTCACAATTCTGAGAATTGAGATTAAAAAAAAAAAAGTTTAAATTATCTTTTTTTTTTTTTTACAGAATTGCAAAATGTAAACTCAGAATTCTGAGAAAAAATTTAAAGTAAAAAATGAAAGTGAATCAAAATTTAAAATAGAAAAGATAATTGCAGTTTTTTTTTAATTTATTTTAATTATTAATCTCTAAATTGATTTAATTTTTCACTTTTCTTTTTTTCCTCAGAATTTTGAGTTCACAATTCTGTTTTTACCATAGTATAAAAATATATTTTTTTAATAAAATATTATAAAGACTAATAATAATAATAATTTAATTAAATGTAAAAAAAATATAAACTGCAATTATCTTTTCTATTTTAAATACAAAAACAGTCAATTGTGAATAATTGTGGAAAAAAAGCAAATTACCTTTTTATATTTTTATTCTATGGTAAAAAACAAAACAAAACAGAATTGTGAACTCAAAATTCTGAGAAAAAAAAGAAAAGTGAAAAATTAAATCAAAATTTAGAGATTAATAATTAAATAAAAATAAAAAATAATTAAACTGCAATTATCTTTTCTATTTTAAATTCAGTGGCAGAGACAAAAAAGTAAATTGTGAATAATTGTGAAATTAAAAAATGCAAATTACCTTTTTATACTTTTATTTTAAGGTGAAAAAAATTGAATTGTGAACTCAGAATTCTAAGAAAAAAAAGTGAAAAATTAAAAAAATGTGAATTAATAATATTAATTAAAATAAATAAAAATAATTCAAAAACTGCAATTATCTTTTCTATTTTAAATTTGGTGGCAGAGACAAAAAAGTCAATTGTGAATAATTGTGAAATAAAAAAATGCAAATTACCTTTTTATATTTTTATTCTAAGGTGAAAAAAAAAACAGAATTGTGAACTCAGAATTCTGAGAAAAAAGTAAAAAATTAAAAAAAAAATTGTGAGATTAATAATAATAATAATTAAAACAAATAAAAAAATAAAAATAATTTAAAAAACAGCAATTACCTTTTCTATTTTTAATTTAGTGGCAGAGACAAAAAAGTCCATTGTGAATAATTACCTTTTCATATATTTATTCTATGGTGAAAAAAAAAAACAAAATTGTGAATTAAAAGTAAAAAATAATAATATTATTAATAATAATAATAAAAGGAACTGGAAAACTGCAGTTACCTTTTCTATTTTTAATTTGGTGGCAGAGGCAAAAAAAGTAAATTGTGAAATTAAAAAACTGCAATTACCTTTTTATATTTTTATTCTATGATGAAAAAAAAATTGTCAACTTAGATTTCTGAGGGAAAAAAGTAAACTATTAAAGTAAATCAAACAATAATAACAATAACAATAATTAAAATAAATACAAATTTTAAAAAGCTGCAATTACCTTTTTATATTTGTATTCTATGGTGAAAAAAACGAATTGTCAACAGAATTTTGAGGGGAAAAAAAACACAGAACTGCGCGATTTAAAATGTTGAATTGTCAGATAAAAAAAAAATAATAATACATTTTTTTTATTTGGCTAAGTCGGAATTGTGATGATAATAATAATAACAACCGTTCATTTATTTTATATATTTTATTTTTTATTCGTTAGCAGAGACAAAAAAAAAAAGATAAATGAAAACTCAAAAAACGCAAAAACAAAAAAAAAAAAATCGCGAGATATAAACTCAGAACTCTGAGGGGGGAAATATAAAATAATTGTGAAATAAAAAAATCGCATTTATATTTTGTTACATTTCTTGTATTTCGTGATGGAAACAAGCTTCCACAGTAATTCTTGTGTACAGACATGACTATTGCACTCTATTGTTAGCTAAAGTCTAGAAACTCTATTTTGCAATATTGTAAATAAGTAAGCAGTGCGAGGCATGCGTGCACACAGCTGCTGTCCCCTTACTAGTGTCCATGGCGAACTGCAGCATGATTTGACACTTGTGTTTAAAGGTGAAGAGACTCTCTCCGATCGAGCCTCGCGCGTACTTGCTGCCGCTGCTGCGCTCGGGATACAAGCTGTAGCCCAACTCCTCATCCTTCTGTTTACTTTCCGCCGCTGCTTTCTGCTTTTCAGGCTGTTTGTTGTCCTGCAGCGGCTCTTTATTACTATAATCATCTTTAGCCCTATTTTGAGCCATAGCTTGGTGCTGCGCGTGTACGCAAAGGTCACGCGGGCGTCCGTGAGTCACGTGACTGAAAGCAGGCGAAGGGTGACAGAGGATTAAAGTAGTTTAATTAATAAATCGTTGAGATTTGACAGAGTGTAGGCTTTAATTTAAAATAACCGTTTATGCTGTTTTGTTTTTTAGAATAGGATTTTATGAGGGTTGTTTATTTGTAAAACAAGAGCCCTCTGACTAAACTACACAAGGAAGAGATTAGTCTTTAAAATTACATAATTCATATCCTGACAAAAGACAAGCATTATAAACACTCATAAAATGGTTAACGATAAAAAATATATATATATATTTTTAGCCTTTTTTTTCGGCGCCATAACGTGTGCGCGCAGTGCGTGTCATGTGTGTGACGTGATTCGCGCATGCGCGCAGAAGTGTTCGTGCTGTCATGGCGCTGAACACAAACTACTGATCAAAACTCTTCATCATCACTACAGGTATGATACACGCTTCTGATTCTGTTCTTTACTGCTGTTAAACTCTTGATTTAAACCCATCTGGATGAGATTCTCTAAACATGCGTTTATGAGAAGTTATTATTAACGTTAGGAGTTAAATATCCCCACATGTGTTTTAGCATGCCAGGAACACGTTTTTACAAAAATGTTTTTAAATCAAATAAATGTTAAGTTAATTATCATTGTGTATATATGTGTGGATGAGACGTTTAGCTCGGTATTTAACTTTACACAGCTCTTGATGAACCTGCTGTCAGATGATGCTGATTCTGTCGCAGATACACTGAATATTCTAGAATAAACGAATGACGTTATTTAATTTAGTATTTTGTTGTTGTTGCAAAATCGTTTTTAATCTGTAGTTATGCCACTTTGTTGTTAGTTTAACTTTTGAAGAGTTACCATGGTAACCGTAACTTCCGCCAACGTAGCGTAGTTACTACAGTTGGTGTAACTTACAGGAATAAAACCGTATTTTTCACCTATCACCTTTTTTTTTTTTTTTTTTTTTTGCATAAAATGTTGTTTAAAATCAGGAAAATTAAACAAACCCCACGGTAAAAACGTTTAGAATATAAAGAGGAGTAAAACTCTAAGTTTTGGTGTATGTAAGTGCTGCTGAGATGGAGATAAAAACTTAAAGATATGCATTTTCACCTTGTTTTTAGTAAGAAAATTTTGTATAAATTAGTGTAAATGAAATATGAACAAACCCCACAGTAAAAACCTTCAGAATATAGAGAGAAAATTTGCTTACGTGGAGATGAATAATAAAATATGTGAATTTTCATCATGTTTTTACAAATAAAATGCTGTATAAAACCAGGAAATATATATATATATATATATAAACAAACCCCTCAGCAAAAACCTCCAGAATATAGAGAGAAATAAAACTGTAAGTTTTGGTGTATGTAAGTGTTACTGAAGTGGAGGTAAAACCTAAAGATGTGCATTTTCACCATGTTTTTAAGAACAAAATTCTGTATAAATTAGTGTAAATAAAATATGAACAAACCCCAGAGTACAAACCTTCAGAATATAGAGAGGAATAAAACTTTGAAAGTTATGGTGTATGTAAGTGTTACTGAAGTGGAGATAGAAACTTAAAGATATGCATTTTCACCATGTTTTTACAAATTAAATGCTGTATAAAAACAGGAAAATTATATATATATAAACAAACCCCTTAGTAAAAACCTTCAGAATATAGAGAGGAATAAAATTGTAAGTTTTGGTGCATGTAAGTGCTGCTAATGTGGAGATAAAAACTTAAAGATATCCATTTTCACCTTGTTTAACAAGTAAAATGTTTTAAAATCGGGAAAATTTAACAAACCCCACGGTAAAAACATTTAGAATATAGAGAGGAATAAAACTGTAAGTTTTGGTGTATGTAAGTGCTGCTGAGATGGAGATAAAAACTTAAAGATATGCATTTTCACCTTGTTTTTAGTAAGAAAATGTTGTATAAACTAGTGTGAATGATATATCAACAATTTCCACAGTAGAAACCTTCAGAATATAGAGAAGAATAAAACTGTTAAGTTTTATGTGTGTAAGTGCGACCGAATTGTAAATAAAACTTAAAGATATGCATTTTCACCATGTTTTTACAAATAAAATGCTATATAAAATCAGGAAATATATATATATTAACAAACCCCTCAGCAAAAACCTCCAGAATATAGAGAGAAATAAAACTGTAAGTTTTGGTGTATATAAATGTTGCTAATGTGGAAAGAAATACTAAAAGATGTGCATTTTCACCATGTTATTACAAATAAAATACTGTATAAAATCAGGAAATTTTTATATATAAACAAACCTCACAGTAAAAACCTCCAGAATATAGAGAGGAATAAAACTGTAAGTTTTGGTGCATGTAAGTGCTGCTAACGTGGAGATAAATGCTAAAAGATGTGCATTTTCACCATGTTTTTTGGAATAAAATTCTGTATAAATCAGTGTGTATGATATATGAACAAACCCCACAGTAAAAACCCTCAGAATATAGAGAGGAATAAAACTGAAAGTTTTGGTGTATGTAAGTGTTGCTAATGTGGAGATAAATACTAAAAGATATGCATTTTCACCATGTTTTTACAAATAAAATACTTTATAAAATCAGGAAAATTATATATATAAACAAACCCCACAGTAAAAACCTTCAGAATATAAAGAGGAATAAAACCCTAAGTTTTGATGTATGTAAATGCTGTTGAAGTGGAGATAAACACTTTTAAAGATATGTGCTGGAATTAAAATCTACACGCAAATAGATAAAGTGCAATGAAATAACACTTAAATGTTTATTCAGGATGTTTTCCTTCCACTAGTTTGAAAGTGGACATGTTATGCAAGCAAAGTAGACCTTAAAACTGACCAGTGCATGAATAAACAATGGTTTTGATTGTTGTAGTTTGTAATTATTTTAAACTGGTGAAACTGTGTGTGTTGCAGGGAATCTCTGTCTGTCTGATGTTGTCTAGAAGAGCGCAGTGATGTCGGGAAATAAAGCGGTGGAGCTGCAGATACAGATGCGACAGAACGCAGAAGATCTGCAGAACTTTATGAAGGAGCTCAACAACTGGGAGGAAGAAATCAAGAAAAAAGACCAGCAGCTTCGCACCGGAAACATCAGCGAACCGCCGGTAAAACCTCAGATTTTGAGCAAACGCAATTTTAATTTAATTGTTTGCTAAAAATGCATTTTATTTTAGAAAACACTCCCGCCGGTGAGGAACAAAGAGTATAAGAAGACGAAGAAGAGGGTGAAGCGGCAGACTAACGGCGAGCAAACGGAAACACGTCGCATAAAATCCTACGATTATCAAGCCTGGGACAAATTTAATGTGGTAAAAGACTATGCATTCTGAGTCACACTCTGATGAAAATAAAGATTTCACTGATTAACGCTGTTTATTCACAGGAAAAGACTCTGGAGGCCATGGATGCTGAGGAGAGCCCGGTCCAGTCCAACGAATCTGACTCTGAAGGGCTTCAGGTGGACAGAGATCTGGCACTGACTGAGAAAGAGAAGGTCTGTTCATTTTGTTAATGTTGATGAGACGACACTGATGTTATTAATCATTCATTGCATCAACATAACCTAATAAACCAAACCCGATTTGATGTTGATGTTTCAGGGGAATGAGTTCTTCAGGGACGGCCGATACGACAGCGCCATCGAGTGTTACACCAGAGGAATGGATGCCGATCCATACAACCCCGTCCTGCCCACCAACAGAGCAGCTTGCTTCTTCAGACTGAAAAAGTACAGTACAGTCGCTTCTTCAGTCTTTTTTCAGTTGTGTCCGGATGGGTCAGTCCTAATATGAGTGTTTGTGTGCTGCAGGTTCTCTGTGGCCGAGTCTGACTGTAATTTGGCCATCGCTCTGGATGGTAAATACGTCAAAGCGTACGTCAGGAGAGCGGCCGCCCGCACAGCCCTCAACAAACACCAGGAAGCTCTTGAAGGTCTGAAGCTTTAGTCGCATCTTTATGAAGGAAATCATGAAAGTGAATGTAGATCTAATACTTCATCAGCTAGAGTTAGCTGTTTACTGAGCGAATCAACACTTTTTAATGATAATTCAAAGTGCTTTACATTTTAAAGCCTTTTTAATTACCATTATACATAAAAATTTGTTATATACTCAAACAGTCAAATGTTTGGAATAATTGCAAATTTTATAAGAAGCCTACTGCTCACCAAAGGCTGCATTTATTTGATAAAAAATACAGTAAAAACTGTTAAATATTTGTTACAACTTAAATTAACATTTTTTCTTTATGTGAATATATTGTAAAATATAATTTATCCCTGTCATTAAACTAAACGATCAGCATTATTACTTTAACTTGTTCAGTTATTTTATTTCATTAGTAAAAATACACTAAAAACGGTATGTTTGCGAAAAGTAATGTTGTGAAATATTATTGCAATTTAAAATAACTGTTTCTTTGTGAATATATTGTAAAACGTAACATATTCCTGTGATCAAAACTGAATTTTCTGCAGGTGTTACTCCAGGCTTATTTTAATTTAATTTATCTGAATTCTTTTATTTCAGCTTGTTTGAATTATTTTATTCTAATTATTATGTCATTTTATGTCATTTTTTTTGTCATTTTAGTTAAAACAGTGACACACAACCATACAAAATATACATACATTTTCTCAAAAATATTAAGCAGAAAAAATGAATGCAGCAGAAAAGACGTCTCTTAAAAAAACATTAAAATCTTAATGATTTCAAATTGACCAATAGTGTAAAAGTAAAAAATTAAATCATCATGCATTTCAACAGATGCACAAGAAATAAAAACAATAGAAATTGATTAAAAACTTTATCAAGTGATAACAAAACCCAGTTCACATCTTCTCTTTGTTTCATGCAGATTATGAAATGGTTCTCAAACTGGATCCTGGAAACTCCGAGGCCCAGACTGAGATGCAGAAGCTCCAGCAGGTCTGTTACTGATCCGGTTTGACAGACGCGTGTGCAGTGAGATCTGCCAGTGACTGATGCTTGGTTTCAGGTGTTGGAATCGAGCGGACAGACGACAGAGAAGAGCAAGAGCGACGCAGAGCCAACGGTGGACCCATTACAACAGCAGCGGCTGCAGGAACAGCAGAGGAAACAGGAAGCAGTATTGCAGAAAGACAGAGTGAGACACGTCTCTTTTTCTGTGATTTTGCCTATTGAGCCGATCTGAATGCTGACTCCCTTTCTGTACGTTTCAGGGAAATGCTTACTTTAAAGAAGGCAAGTATGAGGCAGCGGTGGAGTGTTACTCGAGAGGAATGGAGGCGGACGGGACGAACGCTCTGCTGCCCGCTAACAGAGCCATGGCGTACCTCAAACTCCAAAGGTAACACTTCTCACAAGTGCCCTCACTCTCTAGTGTATGTTTGTAGGATGTGTAAGAGTGTGTTTGTGTTTGTGCAGGTACAGCGAGGCGGAGCAGGACTGCAGCGCGGCTCTCGCTCTGGACGCCACATACGCCAAAGCCTTCGCCAGACGAGCCACAGCCAGAGCCGCTCTAGGCAAGATCAGAGAGGCCAAAGAAGGTCCGTCCTCTGGCACTTCACTCGCCTTTACAGCTCAATCATCGTTTCTGAGGACCTCACACATCTTTGTGTTTGTTTGCAGATTTTGAGCAGGTTCTGAAGCTCGAGCCGGGAAACAAACAAGCCATGAGTGAGATCGAGAAACTCTCAGCGGTACGTGTGACTGCAACATACAGTCATGAATTTGTGCTGTTTTTTGTGTCCACCTGATCTCAGGATGGTTTGGGGGCAAAAACCTACTTGCTATCAAGTTCAGGGGTGGGAATCTTCATCTGATTCTGGGAGTCACGATCTGATTCCAAAACGATTCTTGATCTACATTATTTCCCCAATTAATTCTTCTGCTGTGCAAATACATCTTTTAACAAAATGTAAAATTGCAGTTTCTATGCTTTATGTTTATAGATGGAATCTCTGTATGTCAGTACTGCCTTCTTAAAAGTAGGGCTGTGAGTCTTCACTGGTTTCGTGATTCAATTTAATTACATTCACAACTAAAATATCACCATGCGTCATATTCTCGGTTTTCAATATCACTGCACATGGCTACAGTTTCATATGCATTTTATATCATTTATTTCTAATTTTTAATTATACAAGCAGGCTATTTTATAAAACAATTACTTATTTAAAATAAGTCTTCATTAAGTATCTGAAAGTTTACAGACAATAGTTATTGGTTTTTCTTTTTTTCCTCAGCATTATTGCCGTTTAATAATTGCTTTTAATAATTGCTTTAACAGGCTGCATTCAAACTAATGCACAGATCTATTTACATACACTACCTTGTAATAGTCTTTAAAGAAGTCTCTTCTGCTCATCAAGGCTGCATTTATTTGATTAAAAATACAGGAAAAAACAGTAATATTGCAAAATGTTTTTACAATATAAAATAATGTTTTTTATTTTAATATACTTTAAAATAGAATTTATTCCTGTGATGAAAAGCTGATTTTTTTATCAGTCTTAAATGTCACATGATCCTTCAGAAATCATTCTAACATGCTGATTTATTATTAGAATGATCAGTGTTAGAAACAGTTGTGCTGCCAAATATTTTTTTGGAACCTGTGATACTTTTTTTTTTTTTTGTTTGTTTCTTCGATTAATTAAAAGTTAAAAATAACAGCCTTTCTTCTTCTGGTTTTATATTGTAAAAACATTTAGCAATATTACTGTTTTGTATTTTTAATCAAATAAATGCAGCCTTGATGAGCAGAAGAGACTTCTTTAAAGACTATTACAAGTCTTACTGACCCCAAACTTTTGAACGGTAGTGTATATTAGACGTTTTGTCCTGCTCTGAAAACATAAATGACTGTGTGTGCATCACTTTTGTATAAAAGCATTCACAAATGCAAGTGCATTTAACCGCAGCCACAGTCTAGCTTTAGGATGAACAAACACAAAGTGCATGTGAAATTCTGTCAGTGCATCTAATAGTACTGCATTTCAAATGGCATAAATGAAAGCCTATCTAAAGTAAAACACGGCGGATGGAAGCACACACTGTCAAGCAATGCACACGTGTCTCGCAGTGCAAATTCTGCCATATGCAGGGAAAAAAACAATCAATCTGATGCATTGGAGAATTGATCTGATCGGGACACCTGTATATCTGTTATTCAGGAGATGAGCACCAGCGGTCTTCTAGCTCCGGAGGAGAACAAACAGAGGAGAACCGTCCAGCCCATCAACAAACCTGAACATCTCAGATCCACCGTAAGTCCTAACGAGAGTTGAAGGTTGTTTTAGCTTATGTTGAGCATCAGTGGCATCATGTGTGTTTGTGTTGTTTTAGAAACCCTTGAGGAGGATTGACATACAGGAAGTGGGTGGAGAGATCACACCGTCAACATCTGCTGTCACGTCTTCACCACATCCCAAGATCCAGAAGATTGAGGAGATCTCAGACACTCCTGTGTCCAGGTTAGATGATGTGATCGAATCATAACGATCTCCCGGTCCTGGAAGGAGTGTCTGAGGTGTTCAATGTTTTGTGTTTCAGGGCTCCTGAAGATTCGTCTGCAGATGTTGAATGGATTCCTCCTCCACCCAGCAACAGCTTTCAGCTGGAGGCCGACCTCAGGAAGATCAGCCGTCAGCCACAATCCACTTACACATATCTGAAGGTAGCATGAGTTCTGCTCAGAGTCTCCATGTGTCCTCTATCTGTGCTTCTCATATGCTTCAATATTTATTATTTCAGCAAATCAGTCCAGATGCTTATCCGAAGATCTTTCAGAACTCTCTGGAACCTGATGTTCTCAACCTCATCCTCAAGACCTTCCACAGCTGCTTTCAGTGAGTATGATAACTGTAACAATAACTATGAAAGTTACTGTAACTGTAACTGTAACTAACAGAAATGTTATTCTTAACTAAATTAAAAAAATTTAAATTAAAAAATTATTTAATGCTTTTTTATGAAGTAAAGTAAAATATAAATCTTTTATGAAAATTAGAAATGTTACTTTTGAAATAAATATAAGCTGAAGTGGAAATAAAAAAAAATACACTTAAATCAAATTATTTTTTTTATAAATAATAAAAATGACAAAAGGCCACAGCAAAATTACTAAAACTTAAAATTAAATCAAATGAAAACATAAACTGTAAAGCTAACTCTAAAGAGTATACCATTAGTATTAAACAACACTCTAACTATGACCACTCTAATTATAATGAAAACTGTAACTGTGTTATTGATAACTAAAAAATCTAAAAATAATTTTCCATTAAGTGAAATAAAATTAAATTAAATATTACATGATATCAAATATCAACAAAAATGATAAGTAGCTGAAATATGGTTTAAACTAAAATAAAATAGATAAAAAACCTAATAACAATGACAAAGGCCATAACTAAATTACCAATTATTTAATCATTTAAAGATGAAAGCTAATTCTAAAAATTAATGAATACTTTATAAACAATAGTAAAATAACACTAAAATATAACAATAACTATGGGAACTATAATGATAACTATATTATTGATAGCTATAATGTAACTAAAACAATAACTTTAACAGTAACTGACGATTTAACTGTAGCAATAACTATAATAGTAACTGTAACAAACTGCTGCAATTTGTCATCTGCCACTTATGCTTTGACTCTGATTGATTGTGTGCGATTTCAGACACGAAGATGCGTCTCTTCTGCTGGCCGTCCTGAGAAAACTGGCGAGCGTGAGGAGATTCGACATGGCCGTCATGTTCATGTCATCTGCCGAGAAGAAAAGTACAAACACTATTACACACAAACGCTGAATGAACACTGTGCACACAGCGGCGAATAAACACAAACTCTTCTTTCTCTTAGTCTTACAGGAGCTGTTCGACTGGATTGACAGCACCGGTCTGGGAGACGCTTCTGTTACAGACTTACAGAAGAAATACGGCCTTTGACCCCGACGGAAATCTGATTTACAATCACTAGAGCTGAGCCGTCAGTTTCACCAAACCAACAGGAAAACAGCTGACGTCTCAATGTGAATGAATCAGATGCTCTGATACCTCAGAATGGACGCTTGGTGCCTTTCAACAGGTTTATTTGGTTCCTGCATGTGTTTGGAGTGGGTCGCCAGTGCAGATGAGCAGAACTGTATATGATATTATTATATGAGTCCATCTAAAACACTTACTGTTGGTTCACGTGTCTGTGTTTTTCTTCAGAATCGCTTCTCTAGTTCTGAATGTTGCAGTATTAAAGTCAACGTGAAATCTAAACTGATTTCTGATTCATTCCTGCTCATATTGTGAATGATGTACAAGTGTACAAATAAAATTGAATTGCCTACTCAGACTGAATTCTAAAATCACAATCATAAGCTCTTTGCAAAGCTGTACATTACATCTTTTCTTGGTCAAAAGTGACCAAAGCCTTAAAAAGTAACTTTTTTTTTTTTCTCTTAAGGAAAATCAATGAAATACATTTGTTCAATAATGTTTTGTGATTATTATTTAGATTTTTGAGGAGTTTATATGATACTTTGCAATATTTATACAATTTTAATTAACACTTTTTACCCACTAGAATTAATATATATTTTTTAGTATTTAATTACTTATTTATTGTTTTTCAATAAATGCAACATTTCACATTAAACATACAATTTTTCGGTCAAAAATGACCGAAGAGGCCCAGAGGGTTAATACTAAATATTTTGTACCCAACAATGAATGAAGTATCTACACTACAATGTGTATTTCTCCTCCGCTCCACTAGGAGCACAAGCGGGTTTAGCTGCGTGATTAACAACCGCACACCTGTTAGAGATCAGCGAAACACACAAGAAGCGGCACGAACACGTGCGCAAAGAGAAGTTTTCTTTGAATGTGGTAAGTCAACCTTTTTCGTCGATAAAACATTTTATGTTTAAGTAACTTTTAGCATGTCCTTAATTTTGCATCTCATTGTTATTTTGCGCTGTTTGATGTTGCGAGCTGATATTTGTGTGTTTTCCTAATAATAAACGCTGGTTTGTTGTGCAAGTACAATTACGAAAATTAGCCATGGTTTTACTACAAACAAAACCAAAAACGATGGTGATTGTTATTGTAAACCATGGTATTTGTAATACTAATACAAGGGTAATTAAGCCGACAAAAAAAGCCTTGAATATTGTACGCTTTTATTAGAAATTTCATGTAACGTTAGCTAATAAATGAGGAATTGCACATCCACAGTAAATGACTTAGGCCTACATATGCTAGTAAAATAAGGTAGATATCTGTCATTCTTGTTTTGTAAGCACTCTCTCACCTAAAATTGATTAATTTCAGCATGTGTACATTTTAATTGCGATTTATTTGTACATTAAGCTACAACAATTTTACTGCATTTTGCATTATTATTATTATTATTATTAATTGAGAATCATTTCACCACACATCAATCTGTTTAACATTCATCTTATATGTCTGTCTGAGACTTGTGGTTTCTTACAGGAAGAACTTGTTGGTGAATTGTGAGCTGTTTTTGAGTGTCTGCTTTCTGTCTGTAGGGTATTTCTGGTTCAGAGCTGCTGGATTTCATGAGGAGGTGACAGGGAAGCAACTGCTGGATCCTCGTTGACCTTTGACTCTTTTCTGGACTCAGTAAAGCTCACAGTTTGCTGCTGTAATGCACCTTTGAGCTCTTGGACCCGTCTGATTATACCAGCTCGGACCCAATCTCTGGGTAAATGTTTTGACGGGCCGTTTGTTTTAAACAAATGCCTTGCATTAGAGAAAGATCACTGTGATTTGTGTGTAAAGTGTTTGCATAATAAAAGGTTAAATGTGATATTTGTGTGCAGTTCATGATTTTCAGAGATCCTCTGATCTCAGTTCTCCAATTACTTACTATTACTTCTAATCAGCTGTTGAGTCTTTTAAAGTAAGGTTTGTGTGCATCTGACAAATTTAGATTTGTCTTTGGATAAGCTGTGGTTGATTTTTAGTTTGTAGTTTTATCAGCAAAGCGTGCATCTGAATGGCAGTAATGTGACGCAGTAATATTGTCAGTGATTCGGCCATGAGTTTTGATTCATTGTTCATCTCTGTGTGAGCAAATGTCTGATGTACCTTCAAATGGGCCAAACATACCCTTCTCCATGTGCAGGTGTCAGTCTGTAGAGGGATGGGACTGGAGCCTGATGAATCCTGAATCCGATCCTGGTGGAGCATTTTGCAGGTAAAATAAGCTGCTGTGTGGGTGGAGCCTAAAGTGGATGGGCTGTTACTAATTAATAATAATAATATATTAAAAAAAAAAAAAAGATTTTGTACTTAGCCTGTGTCTGGAATTTTTATAAGTCGAAACTTAAAAATTGGACTTGTGCTGTATAACCGCTGCTCGATGTTGTCTGGGAAGACCCAGGGGGAGCGTCTGGATCTTTACTCCCCCTTCGTCTGTAACCTTCTGTCGTGTCAGGTCGTGCTCTGATCCGCTTTGCAGCTTGTCACAGCGCACTACCGGACGACCGCCACGCAACCGTGCTTCGGTAACCAGTCTGGGGCTTGAACCCCGGTACCTCCCGTGCAGGGAGTACGCGCCCAGTCCACTGAGCCACTGGCACTTCCACACTTACTCTTGTGTTTTTGGTAATTTTGACTTTTTTTTTCTCTCTAAAGACTAGTGAAATGAAACATTTTCCCATCCCAATAGGGGATTTGAACCTGGGACTCCCAGATCATGGACTGACTCTCTGACCACTGAGCCACTGGCACTTCCACACTTACTCTTGTGTTTTTGGTAATTTTGACTTTGTTTTTTTTGTCTAAAGACTAGTGAAATTAAACAGTTTGCCATCCAAACAGGGGATTCAAACCTATGACTTCCAGGTCATGGACTGACTCTCTGACCACTGGGCCACAGGTGCTTCCACATTTGTTAACCTTTTTTTTGAACTTTTGATTTTTTTTTTTTTCACTGAAGTCTAGTGAAATTAAAGATATTTCTATCCCAATTAGGGATTCGAACCTGGGATTCCTAAGTTGTGGACTGACTCTCTGACCACTGGGCCATAGGATACTCCACATTTCTTTTTCTTTTTGTTTACTTATGTCTTTTTTCTCTAAATACTATTGAAATAAATATTTTACTCTCCCAATCAGGGATTTGAACCCAGGACTCTGAGGTTGTGTTCTGACTCTCTGACCACTGGGCCACAGGATCCTTCATGTTTGTTAATCTTTTTTTTAACTTTTGTTTTTTTTTTCCTCTAAAGACTAGTGAAACTAAATATTTTCCACTTTAATGCAGGACTTGAACCTGTATTTTCCAGGTCATGGAGTGACTCTCTAACCGCTGGGCCACCTGCTCTCTTCTTTTCTTTTGGAACTTTTGCCTTTATTTTCTCTAAAGACTAGTGAAATTAAACATATTTCCATCCCAATTGGGGATTTGAACCTTGGACTCCCAGGTTACAGACTGATTCTCTGACCACTGGGCCACAGGCTCTCTTACTCCTTTCTCTTTTTTTTTTAATTTTGACTTTTTTTTTTCTCTTAAGACTAGTAAAATTATTATTCTTTTCATCCCAATAGTGGATTTGAACCTAGGACTCCCCGATTAACTCACAAAGGTTTATCTCCTGAGCCACTGAGTCTGTGGAGCAGATGAGTGTTTTGAACAGGGTTAACTGAGAGATTTGTGTTAAATGTTGGTTAAATTCATCAAATGTGGGATTTGAACCTGGACGTTGATGTTTGAGGCTGAAATCTTTAACCACTGAGCCACAGCGATTGTGATGTTGCTCTGTTTTTGTTTTTAGGGTAATTTAGATGTTAAAGTAGGTTTCGACTAATTAAATGATGGTGATTGTGGGATTTGAATATATGTGTTTGTTGCAGCTTCATAATGCAAAGTCATGTATTTAACCGCTGCACCAGTAGGCCTCATGTAAACTGTGTCTACTTTGTAGTTTACACCTCAATAAAAGAGTAAACAATTATCCTCTTAAACAGAGAATTTGATGGACTCAGAGTTGTGTTTGGTCTTTTATATTCATTATTATCAGTTTTAAAAAGACTTTAGACTTTCTTTAATAATCAAATGTTTATAGTTGTCACCATCATTGTGTGAAAAAGACCAATTACTAGTCACTGATAGTCAACTGGCATTGCAAGTATTTTTATTTTATTAAATTAATAATATTTTAATTAAGTTTTATTATCTGACTAAACAAAAACAATTCTTTATGAAATTCTAGATTAAATGTTTGCTGCTGAATTTACTAAGATATAATTTTTTATTAAAAAAGGCAGTTATTGCACCCCTTGGTAGCAATTTTTGTAAAACCACAAAACTTATAATCAAGTTGAGTAACTTAAATGCACTATGCTTCTCCAAGAGGGTGAGATCAGAAGAACATACCCATAATGCATTGCAATATGAACAGCCAATCAGACCTAATTACTAATTAAGTTAGTTCTCTATGTTTTTGTCTTTTTTCTGCACAAAAAAAATAAATATCAAGCTATCTGGAGGGAAAAAAATTAAAAACCTATAACATACGCCCTCCTGTGGTGCTTTTGTGAATTACACAGCTACAAGTTGACTCTAACGATCTTAAATTTCTGCTATACTTCTGCAAGATGGTGAGAGTAAAAGAGCATATGACACATTGCACTATGAACAGCCAATCAGAACTATGTATATCCTATCATCTGTTAAACATAAATAAATAGATGATAAAAAATGTATTATCAACTTAATTAAAGAAACTTAAATGCGTTGCGCCCTCCAGTGGTGATTTTTGTGAATTACAGAAAAATTGCAAAGCTGCAAATTGAGTCTATTTAAATGGATTACAGCGCTGTAATTCACAAAAATCACCACAGGAGGGCGCAACGTACTTAAGTTTCTTTAATTAAGTTCATAATACATGGAACCCACTTAATTAGACTCAAATTTCAGTGCTGTAATTCACAAAAATCACCACTGGAGGGCGCAACGTACTTAAGTTTCTTTAATTAAGTTCATAATACATGGAACCCACTTAATTAGACTCAAATTTCAGTGCTGTAATTCACAAAAATCACCACAAGAGGGTACAACGCATTTAATTAAACTCAATTTGCAGTGCTGTAATTTATTAAAATCACCACAGGAGGGTGTAACCCATTTAAATTTCATTAATTTAAGTTAAGTTTTATTAAGTTTCATTAATCATATTGGCCCGGTTTCCCAGACAGGGCTTAGACTAAGCCAGGATTAGACCATAGTTCAATTAGGACATTTAAGTAATTTTTATAAACATGCTTAGAAAAAAACATTACTTGTGTGCATCTTGAGACAAAACAAAGGCACTGATATATTTTAAAATCAATCAGTGCAATTTTATTTCAGTTGAAACAACTCAGACTTACATTTTAGTCTAGGACTAGGCTTAAGCCTTGTCTGCGAAACCGGGCCTATATGTTTATTTTTAACATATAGTACATAGTTCTGATTGGCTGTTCATAGTGCAATGTGTCATATGCTCTTTTACTCTCACCATCTTGCAGAAGTATAGCAGAAATTTAAGATCGTTAGAGTCAACTTATAGCTGTGTAATTCACAAAAGCACCACAGGAGGGCGTTTTAGGTTTTAATTTTTTTTTCCCCCCAGATAGTTTGATGTTTATTTATTTTTTTCTGCAAAAAAAAAAAAAAAAAGACAAAAACATAGAGAACTAACTTAATTAGTAATTAGGTCTGATTAGCTGTTCATATTGCAATGCATTATGGGTATGTTCTTCTGATCTCACCCTCTTGGAGAAGCATAGTGCATTTAAGTTACTCAACTTGATTATAAGTTTTGTGGCTTTACAAAAATTGCTACCAAGGGGTGCAATAACTGCCTTTTTTAATAAAATTTTTTTATCTTAGTAAATTCAGCAACAAACATTTAATCTAAAAGGTCATAAAGAATTGTTTTTGTTTAGTCAGATAATAAAACTTAATCAAATATTATTCATTTAATAAAATAAGAATACTTGCAATGCCAGTTGACTATCAGTGACTAGTAATTGGTCTTTTTCACACAATGATGGTGACAACTATAAACATTTGATTATTAAAGAAAGTCTAAAGTCTTTTTAAAACTGATAATAATGAATATAAAAGACCAAACACAACTCTGAGTCCATCAAATTCTCTGTTTAAGAGGATAATTGTTTACTCTTTTATTGAGGTGTAAACTACAAAGTAGACACAGTTTACATGAGGCCTACTGGTGCAGCGGCTAAATACATGACTTTGCATTATGAAGCTGCAACAAACACATATATTCAAATCCCACAATCACCATCATTTAATTAGTCGAAACCTACTTTAACATCTAAATTACCCTAAAAACAAAAACAGAGCAACATCACTATCTCTGTGGCTCAGTGGTTAAAGATTTCAGCCTCAAACATCAACGTCCAGGTTCAAATCCCACATTTGATGAATTTAACCAACATTTAACACAAATCTCTCAGTTAACCCTGTTCAAAACACTCATCAGCTCCACAGACTCAGTGGCTCAGGAGATAAACCTTTGTGAGTTAATCGGGGAGTCCTAGGTTCAAATCCACTATTGGGATGAAAAAAATAATAATTTTACTAGTCTTAAGAGAAAAAAAAGTCAAAATTAAAAAAAAAAGAGAAAGGAGTAAGAGAGCCTGTGGCCCAGCGGTCAGAGAATCGGTCTGTAACCTGGGAGTCCTAGGTTCAAATCCCCAATTGGGATGGAAATATATGTTTAATTTCACTAGTCTTTAGAGAAAATAAAGGCAAAAGTTCCAAAAGAAAAGAAGAGAGCAGGTGGCCCAGCGGTTAGAGAGTCACTCCATGACCTGGAAAATACAGGTTCAAGTCCTGCATTAAAGTGGAAAATATTTAGTTTCACTAGTCTTTAGAGGAAAAAAAAAAAAAGGTTAATAAACATGAAGGATCCTGTGGCCCAGTGGTCAGAGAGTCAGTCCGCAACTTAGGAATCCCAGGTTCGAATCCCTAATTGGGATGGAAATATCTTTAATTTCACTAGACTTCAGAGAAAAAAAAAATCAAAAGTTCAAAAAAAAAGATTAACAAACGTGGAAGCACCTGTGGCCCAGCGGTCAGAGAGTCAGTCCATGACCTGGAAGTCACAGGTTCGAATCCCCTGTTTGGATGGCAAAATGTTTAATTTCACTAGTCTTTAGACAAAAAAACAAAGTCAAAATTACCAAAAACACAAGAGTAAGTGTGGAAGTGCCAGTGGCTCAGTGGACTGGGCGCGTACTCCCTGCACGGGAGGTACCGGGGTTCAAGCCCCAGACTGGTTACCGAAGCACGGTTGCGTGGCGGTCGTCCGGTAGTGCGCTGTGACAAGCTGCAAAGCGGATCAGAGCACGACCTGACACGACAGAAGGTTACAGACGAAGGGGGAGTAAAGATCCAGACGCTCCCCCTGGGGCTTCCCAGACAACATCGAGCAGCGGTTATACAGCACAAGTCCAATTTTTAAGTTTCGACTTATAAAAATTCCAGACACAGGCTAAGTACAAAATAATTTTTTTTTTTTTTTTTTAATTAATTAGTAACAGCCCATCCACTTTAGGCTCCACCCACACAGCTGCTTATTTTACCTGCAAAATGCTCCACCAGGATCGGATTCATCAGGCTCCAGTCCCATCCCTCTACAGACTGACACCTGCACATGGAGAAGGGTGTGTTTGGCCCATTTGAAGGTATATCAGACATTTGCTCACACAGAGATGAACAATGGCTCAAAACTCATGGCCGAATCACTGACAAATGAAGTCACAATATTACTGCATCACATTACTGCCATTCAGATGCACGCTTTGCTGATAAAACTACAAACTAAAAATCAACCACAGCTTATCCAAGGACAAATCTAAATTTATCAGATGCACACAAACCTTACTTTAAAAGACTAAACAGCTGATTAGAAGTAATAGTAAGTATTTGGAGAACTGAGATCAGAGGATCTCTGAAAATCATGAACTGCACACAAATATCACATTTAACCTTTTATTTATGCAAACACTTTACACACAAATCACAGTGATCTTTCTCTAATGCAATCCAGAAAAGAGTCAAAGGTCAACGAGGATCCAGCAGTTGCTTCCCTGTCACCTCCTCATGAAATCCAGCAGCTCTGAACCAGAAACACCCTACAGACAGAAAGCAGAAACTCAAAAACAGCTCACAATTCACCAACAAGTTCTTCCTGTAAGACACCACAAGTCTCAGACAGACATATAAGATGAATGTTAAACAGATTGATGTGTGGTGAATTAATTCGCAATTAATAATGCAAAATGCAGTAAAAATGTTGTAGCTTAAATGTACAAATAAATCACAATTAAAATGTACACATGCTGAAATTAATCAAATTTTAGGTGAAAGAGTGCTTACAGAACAAGAATGACAGATATCTACCTTATTTTACTAGCATATGTAGGCCTAAGTCATTTACTGTGGATGTGCAATTCCTCATTTATTAGCTAACGTTACATGAAATTTCTAATAAAAGCGTACAATATTCAAGGCTTTTTTTTGTCGACTTAATTACCCTTGTATTAGTACTACAAATACCATGGTTTACAATAACAATCACCATCGTTTTTGGTTTTGTTTGTAGTAAAACCATGCCTGATTTTCGTAATTGTACTTGCACAACAAACCAGCGTTTATTATTAGGAAAACACACAAATATCCGCTCGCAACATCAAACAGCGCAAAATAACAATGAGATGCGAAATTAAGCACATGCTAAAAGTGACTTAAACATAAAATGTTTTATCGACGAAAAAGGTTGACTTACCACATTCAAAGAAAACTTCTCTTTGCGCACGTGTTCGTGCAGCTTCTTGTGTGTTTCGCTGATCTCTAACAGGTGTGCGGTTGTTAATCACGTTGTCTGAAGGACTGAAACCCGCTTGTGCTCCTAGTGGAGCGGATGGAGAACTGCACTTCACTTTCTGTCTTTCTTTGGCTTAGTGGTCTTTGTATCTCTCTTTCGCAGTTCAAATCCCTTTCTTGGTTTAAAGACAAAGATATGTGATTTAAAGCAGTGAGAGGTTTCCAAACAAGGCTCTCTTGCATGAAAATCGAAAGCTTACCTTCTTAACCTATATTGATTTATTTTCTACAGCCAAGATCTCAAGACTGTGCATCGGTGGTCTGAAACCCGGTTCAAATCTCACTGGAGATGGAAAATGCTTTAGTTATTTTGGTTTGGATGAGCAATTGAGACAAAATACCTCCCAAAAAAACCCCACAAAGCTTCTGTGGCTTGATCTTCATCTTTTTAACAATCACACGATCATAGACGCCACACAAAGGTCACATGATTAAATTTATTCTGCACACACTTTATATTTGCAGACTGAATGTGCAACATTTGTATTTAAACAGAAATCTTGAACCCAGAGATTGATTTGGCTAAACATTAGTCCATTACTAATCAATGCTTGCAATGAGTCCTTCATATTTCTGAAGGTTTGATGGCATCAACATCATCATCATCATCACTAGAATGAGACCACAGGAGGATTTTGGCCCAAAATCTGTCAAACATCCTTGTAAATAACTCAAATGTCCACACAAACTGACATTTCATTTTCATTAGATTTATAAAGTCTCTCTTTTGGCAGTACAATTCGGTACAAAACGATCATGTACAGAAATATTATTTCGCTAGTAAAAAAAAAATCTACAAGTTTGACAGTCTTACCCATATTTCTTCACATACATTCAAAGCGGCTGATAAATAATCTGGCTGAACTTGAAGATGTCATTAGTCAGAAGTGTCTGTGAGGAGCAACAGATAATCGAATCGATATTTGGTCCAAGATCCAGCCAATCGTGTGGGAATATTTACAGATGTTTTCTGTCTGAGCGGTTAAAGTACAATGTGATTGCAAATATATATGAATGTTTCCAGAACGTTGGACTATGAAGGCAGAACTCGATGGCACTAGACTACATACTGCTCTGATGTTCTCACAGGAACCTACGGAGAACGTTCACATCTCTACAAAAAGCGGACTTCCTCTCTCGTCACGCGTGTTCGTGTTCGTCCGCGTCCGATCCGGTTCCGTTATCGGACGGGTCCAAGAGTTCTTGACGACGGCGCATTATGGCTGCAAACTGAGCGCGCTCCGCGGCGTCCTGCAAAAGGTCAGAGGTGACAGAGGTGAGTGAGGGGTCAGTGGTTGCTCCCCTCATCGAAGGACTCCACGCCGGAATCGCTCGCCGCCAGCTTCTCCTGCCGCCTCCTCATGACCTCCTGCAGCTCCGAGCCTGAGCTCCTCTACAGACACACAGACAGAACGCCAGTGAGACACTCACAAACACCTCATCAGAGCTGGGCACTAAGACAAATTTCACGATTTGATTCAATTCAGTTTAATTCAAGGAAAAAATCTTAACAAATGCTGTAAAAACTATACTATGAACAATAAAATTTTCTAAATAAAATGTATATAATACAAATTTTGTGACGGAAATGTGAACCACTGTGACATTATTGATCACAATTCAATTCAAGTTTATTTGTATAGCACTTTTCATCATACAAATCGTTGCAAAGCAGCTGTACAAAATGTAGGCTACTACAATATATTTAGTAGCTTATTAGTGGTGGCTACTGTATGTTGAGGCGATGTACATATGGTATAAATGTTAAAATCAGTAATGGTGTAATCAAACAGATGATGAACGCTAATAGTAATGATTATGTGTTGCAATCAAACTTGTAGAAAAATTGTGTAGTGCTGTTTTACTGATGGCTTTCCAATTATGTTTATTTGCTGCTGTAACTAGTAGTAAAGAGGAAGAGATGATTGTTTCACTACAGCCATCTCTCACCAGAATCTGTCTGCGCCAAAATTTGAAATTCAAATTTTGAAGTTTTTAAAATTTGAATTTTTGAAATTCAAAATTTGAATTGTTTGAATTTGACAATAAAATTGAAAGCTGATACTTTGTTTCTCAAATGTATCTAAGCTTACTGGATGGGACGTGGTACAAATAGTGTTTCCTTTCCAATCATGTTTATTTGCTGCTGTAACTAGTAGTAAAGAGGAAGAGATAATTGTTTCACTACAGCCATCAGGAACCAGAATCTGTCTGCGCCAAAATTTGAATTTTTTTTAAATTTCAATTTCAATTTTTGAATTTTAAAATTTGAATTGTTTGAATTTGACGATAAAATTGAAAGCTGATACTTTGTTTCTCAAATGTATCTAAGCTTACTGGGTGGGATGTGCTACAAATAGTGTGTTATTAAGCTTTGATCACACATGAACAGAAAACGGCATTCCATTCTTGGGATTTAAGAATCAATATCGGTTTATCAAAATGAGAATCGATTGAAATCGAGAAATCAGTATTTCCAACCCAGTCCTACATCATCTCTCAAAAGGCTAATTTTTAAACAAGCGGTGTGAAGCTCAATACCTCGAAATACTTGCGGCGTGATGGAGAGACAGAGAAGGGAAGAGCAGAAATGAGGGAATGAGGATGAAAGTTCATGAAGGGTCTTCTTTAGATGCTCTAAACTAACGATGATAGGGGTGCTTGAGGAATTCTGGGAAAGCATCTATTCTTTAGGTATAACTGGAAACAGCAGACAGAAGCCACTAAACAACATGAGCATCTATTAGTTACTAAATATGTTTACACTGGACTATTAAATGCATCTATGCATGAAGTAAATATTTACACAAAAGAGCAGGAGTAACGGCTGGAATAAAACAGCAGACTGACTGAATGACATAGAGCTCATGTTTTACCTCACAGTCACTGTGCATTATAAGATCAATCCAAATTAACAAATGCTATTTCTTATATTTTTTAGTTAAATTTTTGGGAATTTAACTGCACTGACACTATCACATTGGCAAAAAGTGAACTGAATAATGAGACTATTATTATTAGTACAGAGTTAGTTAGTTATGAACTAACTAGTAGATACTAAGCGTGGACCAATTTAAAGGGATAGTTCACCCAAAAACAACGTTTATCGTTTACTCACCCTCAAGTTGTTTTAAACCTGTATGAGATTTCTTTCTTCTGCTGAGCACAAAGGAAGATACTTTAAAGAATGTTGGGAATCAAATCCGAAATATTATGGGAAGCATACTCTTATAAAAATAAGAAAGCAACTCATACAGGTTTGTTAAACTATCCCTTTAAGTAAGAACTGGTGCAATCCAACCAGATTAATGACGTGTTAACGAAACCGCTGTTAACTAATCCGTGCTACGATACTAAAGTACCTTCAGAGGAACGTGGATTACATGTGAAGATCATGGGAGGGTCAGAAGAAAACCTGCAGACAGCAAAAACACCACAGAAAAACCAAAGCGACACTTGCCAGAGTTGAGCAACTTATCAGCAGCTGTTTGGACACTCAAGATTTGATTCAGGGAATGCTATTTTAATACTATTTTACGAATGCATCCAGAATCGTACGATCAGTGTGAGAGGAAAGAAGAGGTCAGTACAGAGGAATGAAGAAAGAAACAAGGAAAGATCTGAGAGGAGAAGCGGAGGAAGTCGACCCACCTCGAGAGCGGCTTTCTGGACGGTGATCTGGCTGTAGACTCGGGCGCCTTCATCAGGACAGACGGCCTTCAGCTCGTCTTTGTTCAGAGAGAAGAGCTGGGCGCCGGTCAGCACAGCCAGACTGGTGATAGTCCTGCAGACCAAACCACAACAGCTCAATCCATCACTGTTAAAAGGATAGTCCACCCAAAAATAAAAATGTGATGTTTATCTGCTTATCCCCAGGGCATCCAAGATGTAGGTGACTTTGTTTCCTCAGTAGAACACAAACGAAGACTTTTAACTCAAACCGTTGCAGTTTGTTAGTCATTTAATGGCAGTGCACTGCAAAAAATGCTTTTCTTAGATTTTTTGTCTTGTTTCCAGCCAAAATATCTACAAATTCTTAAATCTAAAAAGATTTTCTAGATGAGTAAAAATGATTGTCTTGAAGTCAAAATTAAGTGTGTTTTTGCTTGAAACAAGCAAAATAATCTGCCATTGCGGTAAGAGAAATAATCTTGTTTTTTGTTTGAAATAAAGTTTTTTTTGCTTACCCCACTGGCAGATTATTTTGCTTGTTCTAAGCAAAAAAATCACTTAGTTTTGGCTTGTTTTTTCTGAAAACAAGACAATCATTTTTACTCGTCTATCATCGAGCCGGATGATGAGCACATATTGCAAAAAATGCTTTTCTTACTTACATTTTTTGTCTTGTTTCCAGCCAAAATATCTAAAAAATCTTAAATCATGGAGGATTTTCTAGACGAGTAAAAATTGTCTTGTTTTCAGAAAAAACAAGTCAAAATTAAGTGTTTTTGCTTGAAACAAGCAAAATAATCTGCCAGTGGGGTAAGAAATATAATCTTGTTTTCTGTTTGAAATAACATTATTTTTCTTACCCCATTGGCAGATTATTTAGCTTGTTCTAAGCAAAAAATCACTTAATTTTGGCATGTTTTTTCTGAAAACAAGAAAATAATTTTTACTCGTCTAGAAAATCCATCTTGATTTAAGAATTTTCAGATATTTTGGCTGGAAACAAGACAAAAAATCTAAGTAAGAAAAGCATTTTTTGCAGTGCACGCTCAGGACAGCTGGACATTGCTGTGTATCAAAGGTAAAAAATGGTATAAATACTGTTCAGTTTCTCACAAAAACTGATCGTTTCGTGTCTTAGGACATCAGTGTATCGTCACGAGCCGCAGGGTGTAATTTGGTTTTGTCTGTGCATGTTTTTTTTTACTTTCAAAGGTTTGGTGCACATTCACTTCCATTAAATGACTAACAGACTGCAACACTTTGAGTTAAAAATCTTTGTGTTTGTGTTCTACTGAAGAAACAAAGTCACCTACATCTTGGATTTTGAAAAAATTCAATTTTTGGGTGAACCCAAAATCCCTTTAATCTTCCATGATGCTCTTCAGCAGAGCGGATGAATGAGTCACTCACACTTCGCTGAAGCCTTTGACCTGCAGCCAGGCCTTGACGTCGTCTGGCGTGGAGTCGTACGTGATGTTGACCGCCGGCAGGCTGCTGGAGCGAGACGGAGCCTGGAACTTCTTCTGAGCGCTCCGTCCCAGAGTCAATCTGTGCATCAGCTCGTCCTGAACCTCTTCCATGTTGGACTTTCGGCCTGAGAAACACACGGATAATGCTGCACGTTCTCATTGAGATACTATTACGTTTCTGAATCAATATACCCAGTATGCTTATTTTTCAAAAAATGTAATAACTGTGTGTATACAGTGCCCTCCACTAATATTGGCACCCTTGGTAAATATGAGCAAAGGGGGATGTGAAAATAAATCGGCATAATTTATCCTTTTGATCTTTCATTCAAAAAAAATCACTAAATTCTAACCTGTCATTTAAAAAAACCTGTCATTGAAAAAAAAGAAAAAAAAAAATACTTTCTTCGTTCGCAAAATTGTTATACTCTTTCTGTTCCTTTTACCCGAACTGAGCTAGGTAAGAAGTCGTTTATGTATGCAGCACCGTTTGATTGGAATCTCCTCCAATCAAAATTAAAATTAGAAAATCTGCTGACTCTAGATCATTTTAAATCAGTTATCCGGCTAATGGAAGTTGATCTAACAATATGCAACTGTTTTTAAGTGTTTTTAGTCTGTTTGTGTGATGTTTATCTGTGATGTTGTTGATTGTACTGCTGCACATTTTGGCCAGGACACTCCTGTAAAAGAGATTTTTAATCTCAGAGAGCTCTTTCTGGTTAAATAAAGGTTAAATAAAAAAAATAAAAATAAAAAGAAGTAAAACAATAGAACCTAGGGGTGAAATCTCTTTATGAAATAAATGTTTCATCTGACCATAGAAGCCAGTCCTGTTTGAAGTTCCAATCATGTCTGACAAGTGAATATGCTGGAGTTTGTTTTTGGGTGAGCCAGGAGGATTTTTTCTTGAAACCCTCTGGTACAACATGTGCTGATGTGGGGGCTGTTTGATCATTTTATTTTAGGCTTTCTGACCCTAAGACTCAACAATTCTCTGCAATTCTCCAACTGTGATCCTTGGAGAGTCTTTGGCCACTCAAACTCTCCTCCTTATGGTGCATTCAGATGATATAGACACACGTCCTCTTCTACACTGCAAAAAATGCTTTTCTTACTTAGATTTATTGTGTTGTTTCCAGCCAAAATATCTCAAAATTCTTGAATCAGGAAGGATTTTCTAGACGAGTAAAAATTATTGTCTTGTTTTTAGTTAAAACAAGTCAAAATGAAGTGAGTTTTTGCTTAAAACAAGCTCAATAATCTGCCAATGGGGTAAGAAAAATAATCTAGTTGTCTGCTTGAAATAAGATTAGTTTTCTTCCCCCATTGGCAGATTATTTTGCTTGTTTTAAGCAAAAACTCACTTCATTTTGACTTGTTTTTACTAAAAACAAGACAATAATTTTTACTCATCTAGAAAATCCTTCCTGATTGAAGAATTTTGAGACATTTTGGCTGGAAACAAGACAAAAAAATCTAAGTAAGAAAAGCATTTTTTGCAGTGTAGGCAGATTTGTAGCAACTTTAGTTGATTGGAACTTCTTAATTATTGCCCTGATGATGGGAACGGGGGTTTTCAAGGCTTTTTCTTACAGCCACTTTCTATTTTGTGGAGCTCAACAAACTTGTTCTGCACATCAGAACTACATTCTTTGGTTTTACTTCTTGTGATGGATGATTAAGGGAATTTGGCTTTTGTGTTCCTCATATTTATAATACTGTGGAACAGAAAGTCATGACTGGACAATTTTATACTCCTTGCCACCCTGGTGTGCAAAAAAAAAAAAAAATTGTAATATTAATGGGAATATACTTTAGGGATATTTTACTTAGATGCATTTTTAGGAGTGCCAATAATTGTGGCCAACGTGAACTAGAGAAAAACATTTATTTCATAATGAAATATGCCCCGATTTTCCATCGTTTTACTTCAATGAAAGGTTAGAATTTTGTGAATTTTTCGAATGAAAGATCTAAAGGATAAACGATGCAGATTTATTTTCACAGTCACCTTTGCTCATATTTACTAAGGGTGCCAATATTAATGGAGGGCACTGTAGGTGTGTGCGTACGGTTGACAGGCGCGGGTCTCTCTCTCTGATGTTCTCTCATGGTCACGCTGTCGCTCTCGCTGCCGTTGTTGTGTTGTTGCCTGTCAGCCGGTGGCGTATCCTGACGTTGGGTGGCTGAGGGCAGGGTGGATGCTGGCGGCAGCGGTGGGGTGGGAATCTGCAGCGGTGCGGGAGGAGGCGGAGGCGTCGGGGTGGGCGGGGCTTCAGTCACCGCCGGTTTGGGCACGTAATCTGAGCGCTGCTTCTGAACAAGAAAAATGTCAGAGTCAGACACTGAACCCAGCAGTGATTAAGTCCTCATGAAACCAGCACCAGGACCGAACACGGATTTCCCCATGTATTTTACTAATTTTTTCACCATGGCATAAAATAAGTAGCCAAAATGTGCTTTTTACAGTTTTGTCTTGCTTTTCAAAAAACAAAACAAAACAACGATTTAAATAAATTTACTTCACACTGAACATTTTTAACATTCTACACTGCAAAAAAATGCTTTCTAACTTAGGTTTTTTGTCATTTCCAGCCGAAGTATCTAAAAATTCTTAAATCAAAAAGGATTTTCTAGACGAGTAAAAATTATTGTCTTGTTTTCAGAAGAAACAAGTCAAAATGAAGTGCGTTTTTGCTTAGAACAAGCGAAATAATCTGCCAATGGGGTAAGAGTTTTTTTTTAATTTTAAACAGAAAACAAGATTATTTTTCTCACCCCATTGGCGGATTATTTTGCTTGTTTCAAGCAAAAACACACTTAATTTTGACAAGTTTTTTCTGAAAACAAAATAATTATTACTCATCTAGAAAATCCTCCTTGATTTAAGAAGTTTTAGATATTTTGGCTGGAAACAAGACAAAAAATCTAAGTAAGAAAAGCATTTTTTGCAGTGTACCAACAAAGCACAATTTAATTTAAAATTAAGTTAGTAAAATAACATTCTTTGACCTTTTTAAGAGCCCCTTCTTGAATCAGGCATGTGTTTTTAATGTACAAATAAATGCAGCCTCGCTAAGCAAAGGAGAATGTTAAAATAGATGTATTAATAGAGCTGTTGGAATCATTGTTATTTGTTATCATTATTTTTGTCTTACTTTTTTATTTTATTTTACAGAACAACAGTAAAATCACAATACTAACATTTATGAATGCTGACTTTTATATTGGCGGAAAACCCATTTGCTATTTTCAGCCGAATAATTTCGGTTGCCAAACATTCAGTGCATCCCTAGTCTACATCACATGATCAACTTTGATCGGACAAAATAAACCAAATTTTAAGCATTTATCATCACAGATGAGCTCATTAAATACACAAATATGATTTCATGAGGTCTTAAAGGGGCCATTCACACAGATTCAAATGTGCTATTTTTCCATTGTTTTTTAGGTAAAAACACACTAGACAGACGTGTATGATCACTGAGCTCAAGTCTCGGCTGCCCACATTCACTCTGTGTATCCTTGATGACCGTGTAAACAATATTTGTTGCATCTCATTTCCGAGGCTCATTTAAGAAAAGTAACTGTTAAATTGCCAAGTAAAAAAAGGAAATTACAGGATTTTTTACACCCCTGCATCTCATGTTTTTAGATGCAAAGATGCTTTCTGTGTAAATGGCCCTTGAGACACACATAGTTAATTATAACTATGTTATAGTTACAAAAGTAGTTAATTATAACAGTATTAATTATATTGTATCAATAATTGAAATGCCTAACCGGTCTTTACACAGACAGATAATATACATGGTATGTCAAAACATAATGAGACATTTGATTATGAGTGTTTCACTGACTGGAATAATTCAGTTACCTCGTTTAACTCGCCCAGTAATTGCTTGAGAGAAAAATGAAGAGTGACATTCAATTTAATTCAAAAATTCAATTTAACAACAACACACACACACACACACACACACACACACACACACACACACACACACAGACACACACACACACACACACACATGTTTGTTTTTGTGAATTGTGGGGACATTCCATAGACGTAATGGTTTTTATACTGTACAAACGATATTTGCTATCACCCTACACCTTCCCTACACCTAAACCTAGCCCTCACAGGAGACTGTGCATATCTTTACATTCTCAAAAAAATGTATTCTGTATGATTTATAAGCCTTTTGAAAAGTGGGGACATGGGCAATGTCCTCATAAGTCACCCTCTCCTTGTAATACCTATGTCATACCCATGTTATTACACCAATTTGTGTCCTGATATGTCACAAAAACAAGGTACACTCACACACACACACACACACACACACACACACACTCACACACTCACACTCACACACACTCACACTCACACACACACACACTCACACACACACACTCACACACACACACACACACACACACACACACACACACACACACACACACACACACACACACACTCACACACACACACACACACACACTCACACACACACACACTCACACACACACACACACACACACACACACACACACACACACACACACACACACACACACACACACACACACACACACACACACACACACACACACACACACACACACACACACACACACAGGGAGATAAACTGAACTAATGCAGGAAATCAAAACAAACTGAACACACACACACTTGTTACCTTAAACAACTCAAATTCCTTTTTTGGCATCATTAGCTTTAGGATGAACAGATGAACACAAACAATAATTCAATAATTCTATGACATGGTAAAACAAGAAGATGAAATGAAACCAAAATAAAATGAGAGCAGCATGCAGACAAAATCGTCTCGTGTGTGTTTGTGTGTGTGTGTCACCTGTATGGTGTGGCTGTAGATGGGCTCCCCGCGGCCCGTGACGTCCACCGCCCTGCTGATCTCCAGGATGTTGTTTGGCACGTATCCTGTAGCGCCCGTCCCGTTTCGCACTTTCCACCACTGCTTCCTGTCGTCCAGCACCTGCGGTTAATCGGATCAACGCGTCAAAGGACAGAACATGCCACTGACGTCAGAATATCATCATCCGGTGACGTACCTCCACAACCTCGTCTTTCATTACTGACAGTTCAGTGTTGTTTCTGGCCACAAAGTCGTATCTGGATTTGGCAAAGTTTTTCTGAGTCCGGCCTTGAGCCTCCAGGTTCCTGAAGAGAAAAAGTCTATAAACCTCAGCAAATGGAACCCGCTGCTAAAAAAAAATTGTCTTGTTTTTCAGTACAAAAAGATACATTCATTTGAGAAGCAAAATGTGTAACGATTTTGTTTTCTTGCCTTGTTTTCTGAAATAATAATCAAAATTAAGTGAGTTTAAGCTTAACCCATTTAATGTGCACCACAATTCTTTGTCATATCTTTATGTTAACATACTTTACTAGCTTTATGTTTTGGAGCTTTGATGCAAAAAAAAAAATTTCAGTACATTTATTTGAGAAGCAAAATGTGTAACGATTTTGTTTTCTTGCCTTGTTTTCTGAAATAATAATCAAAATTTAGTGAGTTTAAGCTTAACCTGTTTAATCCCAAATTTTCCACAGACATGAAAATATCCAAATCATATTTTATCTTTGAAATAATCAATAATTATTATTATTATTTTTTTGTCACAATTGTGAGCGGTGGGATAATGTGATAACTGAATTAACATATTTCTGCAGTCATAAAGCTATTTTAAACTGTGGTGTACTAGGTGTACTATTATGCATAAAAAGAAAACCCCTTATACAACACTGATAAGAATACTGAGATAAAAGACAAAAAATATAATCATCAACGTATTTCAAAATTGTTACTTTATTGTAACATACATCTTCAAATTGTTATATTAGTGCTACTAATATTGCAACATCAATATTGTAACTTATTTGTAACATTTGAACTTTTGATTTAGTGCAATATTTTGTTATTGCAATCTTCAACAACTGCAGTTAGATTTATATTGTAAACCTACACTGCAAAAAATGCTTTTCTAGCTTAGATTTTTTTGTCTTGTTTCCAACCAAAATATCTAAAATAATTTAAATCAAGAAGGATTTTTCTAGACGAGTAAAAATTGTCTTGTTTTCAGAAAAAAAACAAGTCAAAATTAAGTGTTTTTGCTTGAAACAAGCAAATATAATCTGCCAATGGGGTAAGAAAATGAAATAAGATTTTTTTGCTTACCCCACTGGCCGATTATTTTGCTTGTTCCAAGCAAAAACTCACTTCATTTTGACTTGTTTTTTTTCTGAAAACAAGAAAATAATTTTGACTTGTCTAGAAAATCCTTCTTGATTTAAGAATTTTTAGATATTTTGGCTGGAAACAAGACAAAAAATCTAAGCTAGAAAAGCATTTTTTGCAGTGCAAGTTCACTGTTATCCCACCGCTCACAATTGTGACCGTCAACATGTTTACTCAATCTATGACCACACAACAAAAACATGAATATATGTGAATTTATATATTAACACTACACACCTTAGAGGTGATGTGCACCACAAATCTTTGTCATATCTTTATGTTAACATACTTTACCAGCCTTATGTTTTGGAGCTTTGATGCAACCTTTATCATCTCATGGTACAAACAGGAAATGTGACGTGGTCATGTGACAATTTGAACTAACCATGTGAAATAAGTTTTCTTTTACTAAACTTACATGTTCTTAGGACATTTTTGTCTTTTTCTTTTTTTAATTTAAAATTGGCTGTTAATGCAAACAGCTTAAATTCTGTCGAAAGTCATATTTGTACTGCAAAACAAGACAAAAAATACTGAGAAAGAACATTATATTTGCTGCACTGCAAAAAAATGTTTTTCTTACTTTAAATTCTTAAATCAAGAAGGATTTTCTAGACGAGTAAAAATGGTCTTGTTTTCAGAAAAAATAGTCAAAATTAAGTGTGTTTTTGCCTGAATCAAGCTGAATAATACGGGCAGATTTTATTTTAAGAAAAATAATCTTGTTTTCTGTTTGAAATTTAACAGAAAGCAAAAACTCACTGCAAAAAATGCTTTTCTTACTTAGATTTTTTTGTCTTGTTTCCAGCCAAAATATCTAAAAAATCTTAAATCATGGAGGATTTTCTAGACGAGTAAAAATTAGTCTTGTTTTCAGAAAAAAACAAGTCAAAATTAAGTGTGTTTTTGCTTGAAACAAGCAAAATAATCTGCCAATGGGGTAAGAAATACAATCTTGTTTTCTGTTTGAAATAACATTATTTTTCTTACCCCATTGGCAGATTATTTTGCTTGTTCTAAGCAAAAAATCACTTAATTTTGGCATGTTTTTTCTGAAAACAAGAAAATAATTTTTACTCCTCTAGAAAATCCATCATGATTTAAGAATTTTCAGATATTTTGGCTGGAAACAAGACAAAAAATCTAAGTAAGAAAAGCATTTTTTGCAGTGCTCACTTAATTTTGACTTGTTTTTTCTGAAAACGACATCATTTGTTATTAGCTTGTCTAGAAAATCCATCTTGATTTAAGAATTTTTAGATATTTTGGCTGGAAACAAGACAAAAAAAATCGAAGTAAGAAAAGTATTTTTTGCAGTGTGCGTAATCTCTCAAACACAAGCTTGCTCTCTTTAAATGCTGAATCTACTGATGAATGTCAATATTGCCCGACCGCTGCCGCCGTGGAGGAGCGTCTCAGAGCTCAAGAATGAGTCGGGAAGAGAGTCTTTTTGAAGACAGAAACCCAGACACTTTAACAGATTGAAAGTTGAGGTCAGAGCTGAGAGTTAGAGAAGCAGAGTGAACCCAAAACAGACCCAGAAGCTCAGCGCGGTGAGTCGGTTCTCCAGGGCGCGCGGTGCGGTCGCTCGTACCCAGGTGGGTTTTACCTATCTACATGACGGCTGACCGCGTGTTTAAAAGCGGCCACGGCCAAGTCTGGCTCCAGCTGGTGCAAACGCTTGTAAGAAGTGTTACTGTAGCCGTACCCGTCTGCGTGGGGGAAGTCCTGGACCACCGGCTGCTGTCGGGAGAGAAAATACTTTCACTTTAACAAGTACTTTACCGAGTCACACCGTAAGTGTTAAAGGGGAAAGTGTGTCTCACTTCGAGCGGCGGTCTGTCCACAGGTCTCTGAACTTCGGTCTGCGCCGCGCCAAGCCTCTCCGCCAGCTGAGCCACATCCTGCTCACGAGACACCAGCACCGGCGGCTCCCAGCCGTCTCGGAAACGCAGCGTGTGCGAAGGAAACGGGTGATCCTTCGGCCACTCCAACCTCAACACAAGACAAGACAAGTGCATGAAGTTGGTCACATTGTGCTGCGATGTGCTGCGTGATATTACTGCGTCTGCTTTGGACATATTACATATTATAATGAGCCTATTTCCAAAATAAGTAGAGTGTTTCCTTTAAATCAAGAAGGATTTTCAGAAAAAAAAAAAAGTCAAAATTAAGTGTTTTTTCTTGAAACAAGCAAAATAATCTGCCAATGGGGTAAGAAAAATATTCTTGTTTTCTGTTTGAAATAAGATTTTTTTGCTTACCCCATTGGCCGATTATTTTGCTTGTTCCAAGCAAAAACTCGCTTAATTTTGACTTTTAACTTTTCTGAAAACAAGAAAATTTGGCTGGAAACAAGACAAAAAAATCTAAGTAAGAAAAGCATTTTTTGCAGTGTGTTGGATGGTTTGGTTCTGCTAATAAATTTTACTAATAAGACATTTACATATTAGTTGTTTTTATTCTGTATCAGTTGAATTTGTTCGTTTAGAAGAATTCAATATATGACATTTTCATTCGGTTAGAGGATTTAAATATTTGGTTAAAACATTTGAATATCAGTCAGTTTAAATACTGAATGTTTTTTGTTCTGTTAAGAGACATTAATAATGGCTAGTTTTGCTCTTTAAAAACTTTTTTAAATGTCAGTCAGTTTTGTTTGTTAAATTATTTAAATATTGGCCACTCTGGTGGTAACAGATTTAAATATATATGGAAGCCCGTTTCCACCACTGAATAAAGAATAAAAAAAAAAAAAAAAAGGTAATTGCGACTTGTTACTATCTCACAATTCTGACTTTCTTTTCTGAAAAGAATTGCGTGATATAAACTTGCAATTGGGAGTTATAAGTCAGAACTGCAAGACATAAACACAATTCTGACTTTTTTCTCAGAATTTCAAGATATAAACTCACAATTCTGACCTTTTTACTCAGAATTGTGTGATATAAACTTACAACTGCAAGATATAAACTCACATTTCTGACTTTTTTCTTAGAATTGCATGATATAAACTTGCAACTGCGAGTTATAAAGTCAGAAACTCACAATTCTGACCTTTTTCTCAGAAATGCGTGATATAAACTCACAAATGTGAGTTATGAACTCAGAATTGCAAGATATCAACTCACAATTCTGACCTTTTTTCTCAGAATTGTGAGATATAAACTTGCAAATTGCAAGATATAAAATCACAATTCTGACATTTTTTCTCAGAATTGCATGATATAAACTCACATTTCTGATGTTTTTCTCAGAATTGCATGATATAAACTTGCAATTGCGAGTTATAAACTCAGAATTGCAAGATATAAACTCACATTTCTGACGTTTTTCTCAGAATTGCATGATATAAACTCACATTTCTGACGTTTTTCTCAGAATTGCATGATATAAACTCACATTTCTGACGTTTTTCTCAGAATTGCATGATATAAACTTGCAATTGCGAGTTATAAACTCAGAATTGCAAGATATAAACTCACATTTCTGACGTTTTTCTCAGAATTGCATGATATAAACTCACAAATGCGAGTTATAAACTCAGAATTGCAAGATATAAACTCACATTTCTGACGTTTTTCTCAGAATTGCATGATATAAACTTGCAATTGCGAGTTATAAAGTCAGAAGTGCAAGATATAAACCCACATTTCTGACCTTTTTTCTCAGAATTGTGAGATATAAACTCGCAAATGCAAGTTATAAAGTCAGAATAGCAAGATATGAACTCACAATTCAAACTTTTTTCTCAGAATTTTCTCTTGCAAATAAGAGATTTTGATTGAGTATTTGGTCGTTTGATTTTGTTTGACAAAAAGTATCAAATATTGGTTAGTTTTGTTCCATTAAGAGAGATGCTCCAGTACCTGCATTTGGTCCATCCGTCTCCCAGCGTGACCCACAGGTGTCTCTCCTCAGCCGAACCCGCAGCGTGCAGGAAGTCGATGGCTTCTCTGGTGAGCAGAGGGACGATCACACTTTTAGCCAGATCCACCCCTCCAGACGTCTGGATCACCTGAGAGACACAGAAATGTCAGTCTAAGTCAGACAGAACGGCTCTTCCACACAGACGTGATCAGAAGACGTACCAGTCTGAGAGGATTGAACAGGAAGTGGATCAGATCCACAGCGCTGGGATTATGAATGTGGTTCTTCAGCTTCCCCTGGAGCAACAAACAAAACAAACAATCACGTCACAGATAATCAAAATGAGATTTTCCTGCTAAAAATGTTGGCCACTCACCAGCAGGTTAAAGGCGTGTTTGAACTTCTGGAAACAGTCGACAAACTCCTCCTGAGACGGAGGTTTAGCCCTCAGTGTCAAAACACCCTCTGATCAAAGACATACAGCAAACACACTCATGATACACTGAGGATGAGGATGATGATGAGGATGAGCGATATGAGGAGACGCTCACCTCCAGGGCCTTTTTTTTTGCTCTTCTTGGTTTTCTTGCGTTTGGAGAGCTCATTAAAGGCCTCGGCAGCTTTCTGCAGTTTGATGACGAAGTGTTCGATGTCGTCCAGAATGTGATTGAGGATTTGCTGTAACACACGTCAGTATTTTACCATCTGCTGCCGACACACACACACACACACACACACCAACGTGGCTCTCGCACAACCATCAAAAAATGCATTAGAAACGGCCGCTGCAATTTTATTAAGAAAAATCACTATTTAGTTTGTTTCCCCAAATTGTTCAGCTTGTATTTTTAATGAAGTCATGCACATACAGTAAAAAACTACTTGTGGCCATTAAGTCATGAAAAATGCTTACTTAGATTTTTTTTCCCAGCCAAAATATCTAAATTCTTAAATCAAGAAGGATTTTCTAGACGAGTAAAAATTATTGTCTTGTTTTCAGAAAAAAAAAAACCAGTTAAAATTAAGTGAATTTATAATCTGCCTATGGGGTAAGAAAAATATTCTTGTCTTTGCTAAGCAAAAAATCCCTTCATTTTAACTTGTTTTTTCTGAAAACAAGAAAACAATTTTTACTTGTCAAGAAAATCCTTCTTGATTTAAGAATTTTTAGATATTTTGGCTGGAAATAAGACAACAAAATCTAAGTAAGAAAAGCATTTTTTGCAGAGTAGTTTGTTTTCCCAAATTGTTCAGCCTGTATTTTTAATAACGATGTGCACATAGAGATTCACAGCCTGTAAAAAACTACTTATGGCCGTTAAGTCACCAGCCATTGCACGGCAAAAAATCCTTTTGTCAGGCAAAATATCTAAAAATTCTTAAATCAAGAAGGATTTTATAGACAAGTAAAAATTTTTTCTTGTTTTCAGGAAAACAAAACAGTCAAATTAAGTGAGTTTTTGCTTAGAACAAGCAAAATAATCTGCCAATGGGGAAAGCAAAGAAAATCTTATTTCAAACAGAAAACAAGATTATTTTTCTCACCCCATTGGGAGATTATTTTGCTTGTTTTGAACAAAACTGCACTTAATTTTGACTTGTTTTTTCTGAAAACGACAATAATTTTTACTCATCTTGATATTGGCAACTAGACAAAAAAATCGAAGTTAAAAAAGCTTTTTTGCAGTGTGGCAGGTGTGTCCAAAAGTTAGTTTCAGGCTCAGTTAATCCGCAGTGACTGCAGTATTGGCTGACAGACAGGAACAGGATGTGAACAGGATGTAAACAGTGTAAACACTCACCACATCTCTGTCCACTTGTGCTGCACGCATCTCAGGAGAGCCTTCCACCTCTGCGTAATGCCTCTGTGGATCATCTGAGGACAAACACAAAAACACAATATGAGACTCTGAAACAGGAACTCGAATGTTATCAACAGACATGCCTCCACTCACTCTCCTGCTGCTCATTGGTCCACGCAGACCAACTGGCCACTCGGCTCTTGCCGTCTGTTTGATTGACAGCTCCTGGAGGCACGGGGGCGGGGCCTCCTGGGGGCGGAGGGATGGTTCCGTCACTCTTCAGGATCATTCTGACAGACACAGAAACGGATGCTGCGTTACCATGGCAACAGGCATCTTCATAATTCACATGATTCAAGCGCTGGACTTACTTTAGCACCTCCGGACGCTTCTTGACTTTCCCGCCCTTATGGTCGCTGACGGCGCTTTCGATGTCCATGTGGATCAAATTGGCCTGAGGAAGTCAAAGCAAACGGTCAGCACTCAGCAAACGCGTGAACGCGGCGAACGCTGCGATGAGATCAGACCTTGATGTCGTCGCACTGGAACAGGTGCAGGTCCGGTTTGCCCTGGCCGGCCTCCTTACACACCAGCGCCAGGATGGAGTCGTAGCTGCAGGCGTTCATCACGGCCTGACAGTGCTGGATCGAGGCCACAGAGAAGTTCTCCAGCTCGTTCTGAAACGCACATGTGATCAGGCCATTCGCATATCATCAGGGGTCTAACGGTGGATCGGTGGGGTTGTACCTTGCTGTCGTTGTCCAAGAGGCTGACTGCTTTCCCGTCCACCTGCAGGATCATGTCCTGCGTCCACACCTTCCCTTTGGCGTCCAGCAGACGCAGCTTCCTGATGCCGTCCTCGATGGTCAGCATGGCCTCCTTTCGGTCCATCACAAACGTGGTCAGATGCTCCAGGAGACACAAGTCAAGTCACATTTATTGTTTCAAAGCAAACAGAAAAGACAGATTTTGTGGTTTAAAAGACAATTAATGCTCTGTGAAAAAACTTGAATTTAATTTATCTAAATAATGACTTCTGTAGAGCTGCTTTAGAGGTAAAACTGAATTTGTTTCACAATTTATGACTTTTGCAACATTAACACTGTTTTTTTCCTGTTTATTACAGTGAACCTGCTTTGAAACAATCTGTATTACAGTATATAAAGCACTATAGAAATAAAGGTGTTTTTACCAGAACAAGAAAAACTGCTATTGTCTTAACTGGACATAAACAACCGATATTTAAACATTTGAACAAAAATGACCAATATTTTAATTTCTTAATAGAATAAAAGCAACCAATATTTAAATGTCTTATTAGAAATAAACTGAATGATAATTCATTCACAGTAAAGTACAAAGCTGACTGACATTTAATATTTAATCAGAGCAAAACCGACCAATATTTAAGTCTCTTAACAGAACAAAACCAACCGATATTTAAATCTTGTAATCGGTAACACTTTACAATAAGTTAACATTAGTTAACCACATTAGTTAACATGAACTAATAATGAACTGCACTTATACAGCTTTTATTAATCTTTGTTAATGTTAATTTCAAAATTTACTAACGCATTATTAAAATCTTGTTAACATTAGTTAATGCAGTGTGAACTAACACGAACAAACAATGAACAACTGTATTTACGTTAACTAACGTTAATGAAGATTAGTAAATACAGTAACAAATGTATTGCTCATGGTTAGTTCATGTTAGTTAGTACATTAATGTTTAACTAATGAACCTTATTGTAAAGTGTTACCCTTTTATCTAAAAAAAAATACTGACGCTAAAATTGACAGAACAAAATCGATATTTAATCTCTTAAACAAAAACAACAGATATTTAAAACTTTTTCCCAAACAAAACCAACTGATAGTTAACTACAATGAAAAGCTAAAATTAAAAATTTTACTTGAAATAAAACAAACATTAACTAAAATTAAAATAAAATATAAAAATTTATAAATTTTTTATAAAAATTTTAAACGGCAACATTTCTAATTTTCATTCAGTTTAATTTGATGCATTAAAAATTAAAAATATACAGACACGTATAAAAATATCAGAAATGACAAAAAATTATTACTAAAACTTGAATTAAAATTAAAAATAAAAGTAGGTTCTAATTATTAATAAAAACTATAATAGTATCTCAAGGATGCTAAAATAACACGCTTCAGGACACAGAATTAACACTGGATATCTAGTGGCAGCAAAACATGAATAAAATGTCCTTAAAGACTGATTGGTGTGAACAGATCTTCACGTGTCTTACCTCCACATGGTACTGTGACGTGTCCGTCAGGCTGTTGATGCTGTTTTTGGTGTAGTTCCTCCTTTGATCTGAGGAAAGAGCAGATCTAGTTATATAATAGCCGCCAGAGACGCACAAGCGCGTCCAGATGGAATCTGCAGATTTATTCTCATCTTCTGTTGTGATTCCGGAGCTCAACGCAGCTGAACAATCAGCCTCAATCTGCTGGAACAGATTCCGTATGGACACACACAACACAACACAACACATCACACACATGTCAAGAGTTCATAACGCAGGTGCAGATTCAGCTGGGAAACTAGCAGGAAAGGAGAAGATTGGACACACACACACACACACACACACACACACACACACACACACACACACACACACACACCAGCTTCTACCTTTCTTTTTGTGTTTGGCAGAGGTGTGCAGGAAATACACTCCATCTGTTCCTGAGAGTGACGGTGCAGAGAAAACACACACACACACACACACACACACACACACACACACACACACACACACACACACACACACACACACACACACACACACACACACACACACACACACACTCAGTGAGTCTCTGGGTGACTGACATGTACAGTAGGATTCTTCGCTGTGACCTTTAACCTCTGCTGTGATGCGACACACACATTTTCAGACACCTGCAGCGACTCAAAAACATCTCACATCTTACAGCCCTTCAGCAATGACAGACAACAAACACGTCAAAATCATATTTTACCTCGAAATCAAGAGAAACCATGCTCTCGATCAGTTTTGGGGATAATGCATAACAACTAACATGAGTTATGTAATGAGATTACTTTCCATAAAAATGCATTACTTTCCATAAAAAGTAACAAAATAACGCTATTAGTTACTAAATAATGCAATTAGTATTTTTTCAAGTAACTAAAGTAATGTTACTTTTAAATTTACAACGACATATCGGAATTATTTTTTTAAAAAGTAAGGCAAGTTTATTTGTTTTCCCATTTATCTTCTGATTTGCTAAATTTGGGTTTATTAATTTTATTTTTGGTGTGAAAGGGCCTTTACAGGTGCCAAAAATATAACTTTTGGGTTTTTTGTTTTAAATAATAAATAAGCAAGTCAAGTCCAGGAGACAAAAAGTAATGCAAAAGTAACGTAAAAAATTACTTTCCATAAAAAGTAACTAAATAATGCAATTAGTATTTTTTCAAGTAACTAAAGGACCATTACTTTTAAATTTACAACGACATATCTGAGTTATTTTTTAAATAAATAATGCAAGTTTATTTGTTTTCCCATTTATCTTCTGATTTGCTAAATTTGGGTTTATTAATTTGCTAAATTTGAGTTTATTCATTTTATCTTTGGTGTGAAAGGGCCTTTACAGTTGCCAAAAATATAATTTTTGTTTTTTGTTTTAAATAATAAATAAACAAGCCAAGTCCAGGTGACAAAAAGTAATGCAAAAGTAACTTAAAACATTACTTTCCATAACTCTGCAAAAGAGATTTTTCTAAGTCTTGTTTCCAGCCAAAATATCTAAAATTCTTAAATCAAGAAGGATTTTCTAGACTAGTAAAAATTATTTTCTTGTTTTCAGAAAAAAAACCAAGTCAAAATTAAGTGAGTTTTTGCTCGAAACAAGCAAAATAATCTGCCAATGGGGTAAGCAGAAAATCTAATTTCATTAGCAGATTATTTTGCAAATTATTTAAGCAAAAATGCACTTAATTCTGACATGTTTTTTCTGAAAATAAGACTACTCGTCTTACTCGTCTAGAAAATCCTTCTTGATTTGTTTTGGCTGGAAACAAGACAAAAAAATCTAAGCAAGAAAAGCATGTTTTACATTACTTTCGCATTACTGCATTACATTACAAAAAATCCAAAAGTTATATTTTTGGCAACTGTAAAGGCCTTTTTAACAACAACAAAAAAAATGAATAAACTCAAATTTAGTAAATCAAAAGATAAATGGAAAAACAAATAAACTTGCCTTCTTGATATGAGAATTTTTAGATATTTTAGCTAGAAACAAGACAAAAAATCTAAGTAGGAAAAGCATTTTTTGCAGTGAAAAAGTAACTAAATAATGCAATTAGTATTGGAATATTGTAATGAATTACTTGTAAAAGTAACTTTCCCCAACAATGCTCTCAATAAAGCAAATGAAGCCTGTTTAAGAGGCATCAGGACTAATAAAAGACATTTTCCACCCAATACATTGACGTCAATTCTTGAACTTAATTGATCTGAATAATGACTATTGTCTTATGTTGAGCTGAAATTGGACTAATTTCATAATTGATTAATTGACATGAATCAACATTGAACTGAATGATGACCCTATTGTCTTCTGTAGAGCTGCTTTAAATTGAATTAGTTTCAGATTTGATGGATTTGGCATCATTCTGCACACTGTTATTTTCCTGTTTACTACTATGAAGCTGAGCTGTATTGTATAAAGTGACTTGACTTGAATAAAAATGTATTATTATTATCGTGGTGAAATGCGAGACATGTTCTCATGCGATTCCCCCGAACACAGTAGAAAATATCTTTCGGATGAATCCCTTCTGGGAATCAGACAAAAGAGCAAATGGCTGAACGTCTTCATCATGTTCTTCACGTCAAACGCTGAATAACACAATCCCATCATCCCCTCTGAAGCAGGTTGTCATGGTGACAGCGTTTCAGAGGGTTGCTGTAGTTCCCTAAGCAAACAGCAGGAGGACACACGTACCGTACAGAGCTTTACCACCCGACCTTTTGGCAGGAACATCTGGAGACGGTGAGCCATGACCGCTGAGAGAGAGAGAGAGAGAGAGAGAGAGAGAGAGAGAGAGAGAGAGAGAGAGAGAGAGAGAGAGAGAGAGTTAGTACACCAGCGCTCATCCATACTCACACTTTCTCTGCTGTTCTTCTAGGACTGAAGTGAATTAATAATCATTGTGACGCATGCGGCCTGTGTGTGTGTTTGTGTGTGTGGAGCTAATGAGTAAAGTGGACACTTGATCTGTTTCATTGTGTAAGTCACACTAATTGTGCGACAGATCAATAATGAATGCGTTCAATAGATCAGGAGCAGAGGAAACATCCATAAAACATCACATTCATCACGCTCAAGTCACACCATGATCCATCTAATAAATAAAACTGAAAGTTCTGATTAGTGATCCGGTGAACTACGATGATTCCAGAGACTGGATCTTTCCATATAATCAAATGCTCAGAGACAGCGTTTAGGTGCATTTACAAATAATGGTTAATGTTTTTATAGAGTTAACATGCTAATTTAATTATGGGATAAAAATCTGTCCTGTCCAGACCTATATGTCATTTCACATTGATGAACATGAAGCAGGATGACGAATGAATGCATAACGGAGCCTTTAAGAATTGATTATATGAGCCTTAAATTCAAGATATGAGTGAAAAAAGGGCCCTCTTATATTAATATAATATAGTTTAGCATTATCACACCAGCAAGAGTGCTGTTTTTCCCCAATATCTGCACCAGTACAAATGAGATATTGATTTATACAACAGTTCAATAAACAAGAAGTTAATATTGTTACGTTTTAGATGTAATGTCTGTTTTTTTTATTATCAATTTTGCAAATGAAAATAGTTCAAATCAAAGGTGCACACTGCAAAAAAATGCAATTTCTTACTTAGGTTTTTTCTTGTTTTGAGACAAAATATCTAAAAATTCTTAAATCAAAAATGTTTTTCTTGACAAGTAAAAATTATTTTCTTAGAACAAGCAAAAAAATCTTATTTCAAATAGAGATTTTTTTTTTTTTACCCCATTGACAGATTATTTTGCTTGTTTCAAGCAAAAACACACTTCATTTTGACTTGTTTTTTCTGAAAATTTTACTTCTAGAAAATCCTTTCTTGATTTAAGAATTTTTAGATATTTTGGTTGGAAAAAAGACAAAAAAATCTAAGAAAAGCATTTTTTGAACTGCATCAGAACTGTTTAACTGCGGTTCAACAGGCGGCGATTTGTTACTGAATCTACATTTATGAACGAATCAGTCAGTTTCACATTTACACTTATTTCATTAAAAAAAAATTTTTTATATTGTAGTTTTTTTTAATCTCATTAATATGCACTTATAATAACTTATGCAATGCTGAGAAAAAAATCTTTCTATTCAGTGCTTTTCTCATTTAACACTATAATAACTGTAAATTATCTTTTGGTGAGCAATTTCTCAGCCAAAACTGATGTGCAATTTATTAGATTAATTCATTGGCACATCATGTAATTAATTAAGAACTATAACATTGTTGTGATGGACTGACTTACTTCATCTGTGAGGACTGCGCTGTGACTCCGGTGTATCCGTTCATGTCTGGACTCTGCATTGCGCTCACAGATCCTCCACTGCAACACAATAAAAGCAGTGTCAGACACACATTCACGTCGCATCAAACTCTCGATTCACCTGACACTGAACCACCAGCACACTGATGGGAGAAACACATTTGCCGGGAATCATGGGAGCGAGCTGTCAATCACACAGAGAGACAGTGGCTGAGGAATCACAATCTCAATCACCTTTCATCATCATCAAAGCTGTCTCAGAGCCAGAGGTCAGACAGAATTAGATTTAAATAAAATTTGCCATCAATCAAAACAGTTGCCATGCCAACTTGTTATTGTAAACAAAAGTTGGCAACGCTTGCCCCGCCTCCAGGATTTCTGATTGGTCCTCTGTTTTGAAACTGACAATGATGAGCGGCGCTGCGTGTAAAAGTTGAAATTCCTTAAACTTGCGCTTATGTACGAGATGCTACAGAAGATGCAAGACTTAAGCACAACAGTCATACATATCCATCTAGTGCATGTTTACATTGAAAAACAATGGAAAAGTAGCATGTTGAAATGAAAAAACGCATCCTGTGTGAACAGTGCAAAAAATGCTTTTCTTACATAGATTTTTTGCCCAGCCAAAATATCTAAAAATTCTTAAATCAAGAAGATTTTCTAGACAAGTAAAAATTATTGTCTTGTTTTCAGAAAAAAAGTCAAAATTAAGTGAGTTTTTGCTTAGAACAAGCAAAATAATCTGCCAAAGGGGTAAGCAAGAAAATATTATTTCAAATCGAAAGATTATTTTTCTTACCCCATTGGCAGATTATTTTGCTTGTTTCAAGCAAAAACGCACTTAATTCTGACTTGTTTTTTCTGAAAACAAGAAAATAATTTTTACCTGTTTTGTTTAGAAAATCCTTCTTGATTTTGGCTGGAACAAGACAAAAAATCTAAGAAAAGCATTTTTTTTTTTTTGCAGTGAATGGCCCCTTTCACTCCTGCTCAACAAACACCCTGCAAAAATGTTTTTCTTACTTAGAATTTTTGTCTTGTTTCCAGCGAAAATATCAAAAAATTCCTAAATCAAGAAGAAAGTACATTTTTGCTTGAAACAAGCAAAATAATCTGCCAATGGGGTAAGAAAAATAATTAGTTTGAAAAAGATTTTTTTTTGCGTACCCTATTGGCAGATTATTTTGCTTGTTCTAAGCAAAAACTCACTTAATTTTTACTTGGTTTTTTTTCTGAAAACAAGAAAATAAATTTTACTCGTCTAGAAAATCCTTCTTGATTTATGAATTTTTAGACGTTTTGACTGGAAACAAGTTAGAAAAGCATTTTTTGCAGTGCATGTTCTCATCTAATGTCCTTTAATTAACTTACATGTAATCAGAGACGTCTGGACTAAAAACAGCATGTGTGTGTGTGGCTGCATCTGATAATAACATACTCTCAAGTAGGTACTATACTGCAAAAAGTCTAAGTTTTTTATTGGCACTGCAAAAAATGCTTTTCTTACTTAGATTTTTGTTGTCTTGTTTCCAGCCAAATAATCTAAAAATCCTTAAATCAAGAAGGATTTTCAAGCTAAATAATTTGCCAAATAATCTTATTTCAAACTAAAACAAGATTATTTTTCTTACCCCATTGGTAGATTATTTATCTTGTTTCAAGCAAAAACACACTAAAAACAAGATTTTTTTTTTTGCTTGAAACAAGATAAATAATCTACCAATGGGGTAAGAAAAATAATCTTGTTTTCAGTTTGAAATAAGATTATTTTTCTCACCCCATTGGCAAATTATTTAGCTTATTCTAAGCAAAAACTCACTTAATTTTGACTTGTTTTTACTGAAAACAAGAAAATGTTTACTTGTCAAGAAAATGGCTCTTGATTTAAGAATTTTTAGATATTTTGGCTGGAAACAAGTCACAAAAATCTAAGTAAGAAAAGCATTTTTTTTTTTGCAGTGTATAGTATGAATGTAATCTGCATAAACTACATCCTTCATTGTGACCTACCAGCGGAAAAATAATCGTCATGCGATCACAGACGCCAGTGATGCTCTAAACTCACTGTTGCTGCTGTTAATGACTTGTTTAGTGCGTCTGAGTTCAATCGGAGTCAAACACGATCATGATCAGCCTGCCAGACTCTGAGATGATGAATGATCAGACAGTCAGTCTCCACCGTGCGTCGCCACACGTCTATAATTAGCCCGGCGTGGGTCGTCAGCAGGTTAATCTGACCGATTGAGTAACGAGTCCGACTGACACAGAGTTAAACCGTCCAAGACCATCAGCCTGTGCGACGTCAATCATTGAGCACAATGTAAACACTGAGAGTCTATTCTGACAGATGAACACCTGACGGGTTAAACACCTGAAACTGATCCTCAACACACACACACACACACACACACACACACACACACACACACACACACACACACACACAAATGAATGTCTCCTTCAGACAGAAACACAGTAGTAGGAGCAGAGATGAAGCGATCGGGTCCAGCAGCTGCTGACCCTATGAATGATTGATCAGCTTACAGGCCAGTTTGTGGGTCAAACGACTGGAGTCTGTTCCACTACAAACCCTGACTTACAGCATTAGATACACTACTGTGTCTACCAGCCAAAAGAATGGAATCATTACGATCAAACATTATAAGAACATTAAAGAACAAGAACGTTGTCAATGTTGATAATTCTCAATATATTTGCGGAAATCATTCAAATTCAAAACTTCAGGTTTTTGCTTTATTTTTTTCATCACAGATGCTTTAGATTAATCAAAAGTGACATTAAAGACATTCAAAATGTTACAAATAATTTCTATTTCAAATAAATGCTGTTCTTTTGAACTTTGTATTCATCTGTGAATCCTGAAAAATAAAATGTATCACTGTTTCCAAAATCATATTAATGTTTTTTAGACTGATAATAATCAGAAATGTTTCTTGAACAGTAAATCAGCATATTAGAATGATTTCTGGTTATGTCACACTGAAGACTGCAGTAATGATGTTAAAAAATTCAGATTTGATCACTGAAATAAATTACAGTTTAACAGATATTCACATAGAAAACAGCTGTTTTAAATTCTAAAAACATCAAATTTTTTTACTGTACTTTTGATTAACTAAATACAAAAGTCACATCAAAAGTGACATTAAAGACATTTACAATGTTATAAATAATTTATATTTCAAATAAACGCTGTTCTTTTAAACTTTATATTTATCTGTGACTCCTGAAAAATAAAATGTATCACAGTTTCCACTAATATGTTAATGTTTTTAACACAGATAAAAATCAGAAATGTTTCTTGAACAGTAAATCAGCAAATTAGAATGATTTCTGATCATGTGACACTGAAGACTGCAGTAGTGATGCAAAAAAAATCAGATTTGATCAGAGAAATAAATTAGTGTTTAACACATATTCACGTAGAAAACAGCTGATTTAAATTCTAAAAACAGATCACATTTTTACTGTATTTTTGATCAACTGAACACAAAAGTCACATCAAAAGTGACATTAAAGACATTTACAATGTTACAAATAATTTCTATTTCAAATAAATGCTGTTCTTTTGCACTTTCTATTCATCTGTGACGCCTGAAAAATAACATGCATCACAGTTTCCACTAAAATATTGATGTTTTAAACACAAATAACAATTAGAAATGTTTCTTGAACAGTAAATCAGCATATTAGGATGATTTCTGATCATGTGACACTAAAGAGTGCAGTAATGATGCAAAAAAATTCAGATTTGATCAGAGAAATAAATTACAATTTAACAGATATTCACATAGAAAACAGCTATTTTAAATTCTAAAAACATATCACATTTTTACTGTATTTTTGATCAACTAAATACAGCCTTGGTGATCATTCTATATTCCAAACTTCTGGCCAGTAGTGTATATTTACACAACAAAAGCAGTGTCTGATGAATCATCAGATGAATCTTTGAATCTCATCTCCCTGAATGACTCTCAGTTAGATTCACATGCACACCATGACGTAAGAATATCAAAGTTGAATCACTTCTGTTTGATAAATGGGCAATCCTGCATTAGCGTCACATCTAAAACGGATCGACATGAGCCACATCAATCCCAGCAATTCATTTAAATGCACACCTGTGTGAAGCTCTGACCGATGAATCACACAGCAAACAGAACAAATGCTCTCTTCACTCATACCTGTTCACAGTCTCGGCATACAGACGGCGTGACGCTCCATGCGTGAGAAAACCGTGGCGATGTGCCGCTTCTTCTCACTGTGGAATCTTTAAGAGGATTTGTAAGGAGCTTTACAAACTCACACAGGTCTGTGATTATCCACTCGGGTGCAAAGGATGCTGGGACACAGAGATTCTGGAAAACTTCAGTTCTGTTCTCCTGGAGATCTTTATGTGATCCTAAAATAAATCTGCTGGACTGTCAGCTTTATGAGTCTAATGGAGTCTGATGAATCATTACATGTGAATCTCGACCGACCCGTTTCCTTCTGCTGGTTAATATAAAAGCATCAATCTCCATCCGTTCTGGTTCGTTTGTTAAACATTTTATAAATCAGAGCTTGGTAGTGTTTTACACTCTTATAAATAAAGGTGCTTCACGATGCCTTAGAAGAACCTTTTTTGTTTAAATGGTTCCATAAAGAACCTTTAACACCTGAAGAACATTTCTGTTTCACAAAAGGTTTATTGTGGCGAAAGAAGGTTCTTTAGATGATAAGAAGGTAAGAAAGAGATGGTTCTTTAAAGAACCTTTGACTAAATGGTTCTTTGTGGAATCAAAAATGGTTCTTCTATGGCATCGCTGTGAAGAACCTTTTAAAGCACCTTTACTTTTAAGAGTGTACATCGCAAATGGGCTGTTTTACCTTCATAGTGGTTTTATAGTTGGATCTTAAAAACAATAGTTCTATTAATTTAATTTATTTGATTTATAGTGTCTAATTTATTTATTTAATTTATTTTAATTTATTTTTTATTACTATAGTAACCCTAATGAAGCCCAATATCTCCATTGTTTCAGCTGTGAATCCATACGCTGCACATTATTCCTCTTTAATCCCGTTATCTCTTTGCATCTCCGGGCCCGTGTGTACCCAGAATCCTCAGCGTTCGCTAACGCCACAGGCCTGTCCTGATCCTATTAAACACCACTATATTAAGATCCTTATGAGCACTGGACATACAGCACATTAACAGCAAATGAACCCTCTCCTTCAGCAATTTGAAGACCAAAAACATGTTAAAACGCACTGCTAGTCTTTTTATGTGGGTCAAACTGAGACACAATCACAAGAAAATCTCTCAAACCTCTCAAAACACATCACAGGTCACTGCACCAAAAAATAGATACTGTATTTCATGACTAATCTGGTAATGGCAGCATGTAAACGATGATAAAGTCTTACAGTGAAGAGGATCATGTTCAGTGTGTGAATGCGGTTCATCCGCAGTGATTCAGTCTGTCCGTGTAGGAAGTGCTTTAAATTCTCTCGTCATCGTCTCTTCAGTAGGGATTGTGAAGAGAAGCGTGAAACTTTCCTCTGTTTAGACTTCATTTACAATCTGCTCACAAACCGCACTGAGGGGACGAGACGAGACGGCTGATCTATATGGAGAAGCTCTCTCTCTCTGGAGCGATAACAGCATTCAGCTGAAATCACTGCTTCTCCAGCACTGAAAACTCAAGCCAGTAATTAAGACTCACAAAAGAAGCTTCCCACAAACGCCCGGTAATCAATCACACACGACAGCACTGGACCAACCAAACACATATGATGGGCCGTATCATCATTGTTTATAGTTTTCCATTTCCAATGTAGGAGGGCTCTGTCATAACTTTTTTTCCAGGACAGTTCTCTTCAGCCTCTCTCAGACCGGCATTTCAATATTTTAACTTGTGAAACGAGTCTTGGGTTTTCTGTCAAGTCTAATATAGTTCTGGACTGCTTATCCGTCAATAACAGGCTCTTTGAAAACCACATTATAACAGATTCATTGCTGAAATATCCCACTCAGTAATTTTATTCATTCCTCAATGCGTCGGTGTGTTTGAACAAATAAACACATAAAGACAGTCTCTTGATTCATTCATCAATGCATCAGTGTATTGAACAAATCAGTTGAATGAATGAATCAAATGACTCACTCAAAGAGAAAGTCACTTGTTCCATTCCTGAAAAAAAAAATTGTATTTCTAAAGCAACTGGTTGAATGAATAATTTAATGTTTCACTCATTAAGCGTTTTTGGTTAAATGCATGATTCAAACGACTCAAAACTCACTCAAAAAGACAGTCACTTGATTGATACCTCAATGCATCAATGTATTTGAACAAGTTGAATGAATGATTCAAATGACTTGATTTGTTCCTAAATGAAACAGCATTCCTGAATGAACTGGTGAATTAATGAATCAGTAACCCACTCATGAATACGGTAGTTTTGTTTCTGTGTTTTTTAATTAATCGATTGAATTATTTATTCAACGACTCGCTTATAAAGCATTTCTGAAGGAATCGGTTGCATGAATGACTCAAATGACTCGCTTATAAATACAGTTCATAAAGACAGTCTCTTGATTCATTCATCAATGCATCAGTGTATTGAACAAATCAGTTGAATGAATGAATCAAATGACTCACTCAAAGAGAAAGTCACTTGTTCCATTCCTGAAAAAAAAAATTGTATTTCTAAAGCAACTGGTTGAATGAATAATTTAATGCTTCACTCATTAAGCGTTTTTGGTTAAATGCATGATTCAAATGAATCAATAAGGCAGTCACATGATTCATTCCTCAATGCAATAGTGTCTTTGAACAAATCAGCTGAATAAATGATTCAAATGACTCACTCATAGAGACTCCATTTGTTCCTGAATCAACTGTTATAATTATGAATCAATAACTTCCTCATAAATACAGTAAATTGTTTCATTTCAGTGTTTTTTTTATTGAATCGGTTGTTTATTCAATTATTTATTCAATGACTCATAAAGCATTTTTGAAAGAAATCGGTTGCAGGAATTACTCAAATGACTCACTCTTAAAGACTAGTTTCTGAACAAATCAGCATTGCTGAACAAAATGGTTGAATGAATCAATCAATGACTTACAATTTCTGAGTAAATCAGTGTGTTTGAACAAATATATTAAAATAATGAACCAAAGACTCATTCCTCAATCCATCAGTGTATTTGAACAAATCCGTTGAATGATTGATTGAAATGACTCACTCATAGAGATTTCATTTGTTTCATTCCTGGAAAAAAAAAGTATTTCTAAAGCAATTAGTTGAATGAATAATTCAATGATTCATGCATTAAGCGTTTTTGAAGGTTTTGGTTAAATGCATAATTCAAATGACTCACTCAAAAAGACAGTCACTTGATTGATACCTCAATGCATCAGTGTATTTGAACAAGCTGAATGAATGATTCAAATGACTTGATTTGTTCCTAAATGAAACAGCATTCCTGAATGAACTGGTGAATTAATGAATTAATAACCCACTTATGAATACGGTAGTTTTGTTTCTGTGTTTTTCAATTAATCAATTGAATTAATTATTCAACGACTCACTTATAAAGCATTTCTGAAGGAATCGGTTGCATGAATGACTCAAATGACTCGCTTATGAATACAGTTCATGAAGACAGTCTCTTGATTCATTCATCAATGCATCAGTGTATTGAACAAATCAGTTGAATGAATGATTAAAATGACTCGTTTTCTTCCTGAATAAACTGTTGAATTAATGAATCAAAGACTTACTCATAAAAACAGTAATTTGTTTAATCCTTAATTTTAAAAAAAGAGTATTTTTAAAGCAATCGGATGAATGAATAATTCAATGACTCACTCATAAAGACACTCACTTGATTTATTTCCTAATGCATCATTAATTTTGAACAAATCAGTTGAATGAATGATTCAAATGACTCGTTTTCTTCCTGAATTAATTGTTGAATTAATGAATCAATGACTCACTAACTTTTTCGCCAACTGCTGGTGTTACGACGAGATTCAACGGCTCAAAACTAACTCTTGCATAAGGTACAATGAACTCTTCTGTCCAAAGATTCAGAAAAAGACAAAATTTATTAAAATCACACCACTCTGATATAACACAAACACTTATAATCCACCCCAGCAAAAACTATTAGACCGTCCAGCACAAAATCACCGCTGAAGGGTTTTTCTTCACTGATTAAAGTCGTATGACTATGAACTATAATCACATGTTCAACATCACAGGAATCACTGAAGCGGACACAAACACACACACACACACACACACACACACATACGTCAGAAGGTTAGAGGTCTTTTGCTGTGAGTTTACACTGGCTAATCTACTTCCTGCTTTCCGCTTCTCTCAGAGGGAAATGACATCATGAGCACGAGGCTTCATTATCTGTTCAGTTTTGCAGCAGATTCTTCTGTCACTAATTGAATCGTCTGATTAAAAAGACGAACTGAACATGAATAAACCAGTGAAAGATTCATACGCGCACTGATCTCAGTAAAAGAGAGAGACACACAGAGAGCATTCTGTGTAGAGACAGGAGCGGCAGAAAGTTTTCCTAGAAACCCAGTGATGTTCCTGTGATGTTTTGTAAATCGGTTCACGCCCTCCAGAGCAAACAGAGCCGCTCACATGCGCTGCAGCTCTGCTCCAGTCCTCCAGCGGCTGCTTAAGTCTCTTTTAATGAAGAGAGATCGAGCAGAGCCCGGAGTGAGACACACACTATTGTTACTGCGGCACAAAACAGCACAAAACAGCCTGTTTGTTAGTTAACCACGGTTAACGGTTAATTAGTACATTCCACCTACAGCTGGAGGTCAAGGAACTGCAGGAACTTCTTGCAGGAAATAAAAGAAAGCCAAATATGATTAGATTACTGGAGCGGCTGACTTTAGTGAACACACCAGATCAATTCAGAAAGTGATTTCACACCTATGACTTTCACATTGTGTCTCTGTGTGGACTTTAGCATAAAAAACATAAACATAAAAAAGAAAACTTCTTAGTAACTAAAATAAAATAAGTTATTTTAATAAACATTTCATTATTTTATTATATATCTTATTAGTTCAAATATAACTCAAACTTATTTTATTATATATTTTATTAATATTTCATTATATATATATATATATTTTTTTTTTTACTTTATTTTATTCCAGCTATTTGGCAACATTTCTTATTTAAATTTAGCTTAAGTTGAAGTACTGAAATAACAAAATAAAAAGTAATAGAACAATAACAATAGACAAAATAGGTTTTTGTTTTTACTAAAATAAATAAATTAAACATTTATAAAATAAAAAACAACACACAATTAGTAAAAGCCTAACCCTGACTAAAATAAGTAAAAAAAAAAACGATAGCAAAAACTATAATAGTATACCAATGATACTAAAATTACATTACAATCAAATCTAATCTAGATAAATCTATGAAATGTAAAATCTACGGAGCAGATCTCCGAAGAACACGTCAAACACTGTCATAAGGAAGTTCAGAGTTTCTGATAGTGGTTTTATTGATATAAGCTGATGCTGATAATTCACGATAAGGTCCTTTGTCTGTTTTCCACATTTACTTCACTATCCACTGCAACTCAGATAATTAAATAAATAAATACAAGTACAGATCGAACAGGTGCTAGGCACAGCAGAGTAACAGGAGCAGGTGGAACCAGAACCTTCTTGACCTCTGTGACCTTCAGGAACCCGATCCGGCCGCACCCTCCGCCTGAGGTCACGCCTCGCACGCGTCACATGACGCTTTAACAGTGTGTGTCCACTGATGACAAATGCATCCTGATCAAACATCAGCTGTGTGACGACACATCACCATCCATCCATCCATCGCTACACAAGAGATGACTCCACAGCAACAAAACAAACTCAAAACAACCTCAAACAAAAAAACAAATTAAAAACGTATACTTTTTTAAACGTAAACTTAAAAAGCCATTTTTTTCAATATTATTTCAGAGCAACTTCACAGAAAACCATGATGTTAATTGTTTATAATATCTTAATATCTTCATGCCTTATAGTCGCATTTATCAGATTTGAACTGGACGATAATACAGTGACTCTAAACCACAAAACCAGTGGTAAGTAGCAGGGGTATATTTGTAGCAATAACCAAAAATACACTGTATGGGTCAAAATTATTGACTTTTCATTTAAGCCAAAAATCATTAGGATAAGTAAAGATCATGGTGCATGAATTTCCTACTGTAAATATAACAAGACAATTTAACAATATAACAATTTTTCATTAGTAATATGCATTGCTAAGAAGTTTATTTGGACAACTTTAAAGGCGATTTTCTCAATATTTTCAGATTTTTAAATAGTTCAGATGACTTTCAGATGATGTATAAATCTCAACTTCAAAAAAATGGACCATTATGACTGGTTTTGGGTCCAGGGTCACATATAGTTACATTTTGTAATAATATAAACAATGAAGCAGTTAATATTTACTATACATACACTGCCGCTTAAAAGTTTGGGATCAGTAAGATTTTTAATGATTTTTAAAAGAGACTTTTCTGCTCATCAAGGCTGTTTATTTTATTAAAAATACAGAAAAAAATGTAATATTGTGAAATGTTAATGTAATTTAAAATAGTGGTTTTCTATTTTAATATACTTTAAAATATAATTTATTCCTGTGATGCAAAGCAAGATTTTCAGCATCATTACTCCAGTATTCAGTGTCTGATCCTTCAGAAATCATTCTAATATGCTGATTTATTATCAGTGTTGAAAACAGTTGTGCTTCTTAATATTTTTTTGCAACCTGTAATACTTTTTTCAGGATTCTTTGATGAATAAAAAGTTAAAAAGAACAGCATTTATTTAAAATAGAAAAATTTTGTAACAATAAACACATCGTTCAAAGTTTGGGGTCAGTAATTTTCTTTCTCTCTCTCTTCGAAAAAAAAAAATACTTTTATTCAGCAAGGATGTAAAGATTTATATTGTTAGAAAAGAGTTCTAGTTTGAATAAATGCTGTTCTTTTTAACATTTTAATTATCAATGAATCCTGAAAAAAGTATCACAGGTTCCAAAAAAAAAATATTAAGCAGCATAACTGTTTCCAACATTGATAATAAAAGTAGTAAATCAGTATATTAGAATGATTTCTGAAGAATCATGTGACACTGAAGACTGGAGTAACGGCTTATAAAAATACAGCTTTGCATTTACATAAATTATAAATTATATTTAAAAGTATATTAATTTTTTTTTTTATTGCAATAATATTTCATCTTTTTTCGGTATTCTTATTCAAATAAATAGAACTTTGATGAGTATAAGAGACTTTTTTTTAAAACATTAAAATCCCAAACTTTTGAGCTGCAGCTTTATACAGAAAGCAGTGCGATAATATTGATACAATCTACCCAGATAAGATTAACTAATATCTACTGCTTTATTTATAATTTATTTATTTATAAAACATTTATAACTAATATTCATAACTATTTTTAAATAAGGCACTTATGGGGATGTTTTTTATTTTGTCTCCTCACTATAGTGAAGTATAGTGAAGTAAATACACACACATGCAACCCTCCTCCTGTTGTTGTTTTAACAGAACTGTGATCACTAATTAACCAGTGACTTGGCCTGAACACACACACACACAGTCGTGAGCGGAGGCTGTGGTGAAAAAGGAGACAGAAAAACACATTTGATCATTTACAGCTCATCAGAGACACTGTACTGAGACTGTACTGTACTGAGTGTGAAATGAGCCGTTACTCTGAGGATGTGATCCACTTCTTGCTGTGTGTGTGTGTGTGTGTGTGTGTGTGTGTGTGTGTGTGTGTGTGTGTGTGTGTGTGTGATAGCAAAGATGGAGAAGAGCAGTGTTACAGCACTCACTCCTGACACACATCAGAAGGTCATTTCACCCCAAACAGAGATGTGCTCACACAATGAACTCTAAACACCTCGTTTGTTTTGCTGTCGTTCTGATAGAGAGCAGTGATCAGTCAATGAGCGCTAAAGCCATGAATCTCATTATCTCATTAGGAAACCTGCTTGTCAAACACGGCTCATGCGCTGATATGATTCAGCATGTGTATCTGGGATACTTTTGCTCTGATTGTCGCTCGCAAGCAGGAAGTAAGAGAAGCAGAAGTCATTGTGCTCTGAGGTCGTGGGCCACGCAGGAGCAGCCGAGCTATGAATAGAGGACAATAAAGGACGTTATGACTTTGTAGATAAGGCAGGAGGAAACTCGCTCAATGGAGGCATGTTCTGCTGGTTTGTGTGATCACAAACAGACAACAACTAGAAAACATCAAAAGAAGAGATATCAGAAGTAAAGCATCAGGAGTAAAACACAACCTCCTGGAACTTCAGCAAACAAGTCTTTCAAGCATTGAAACTGACATTAAATTAAAGGTTTCTGAACCCTAATGAGGTGACAGCGCGCGTCTTATGACTTATGTTATTTTAAACAGAACTCATCGTTGCGTCTAAAAATGCAAACGCATGAGACGCAGTGCTCAAGAATGTTTTTTTGAAAAGCACAACACAATGCCACTATAAAAAAAAACAGTTGCCATGACAACTTGCTACTGTAAACAAAACCTCGCTCCGCCTCCGGGGTCTTCTGATTGGTCCACTGTTTTGGAATTGATATTGATGAGCAGCACTGTGTGTAAAACTTGAAATTCTATTAACTTGACACGGATTCTATTAACTTAAAGGATTAGTTCACTTCCAGAACAAAAATGTACAGATAATTTACTCACCCCTTTGTCATCCAAGATGTTCGTGACTTTCTTTCTTCAGTCGTAAAGAAATTATGCTTTTTGAGGAAAACATTTCAAGAATTTTCTCCATATAGTAGACTTTAATGCGAGTTTGAACTTCCAAAATGCAGTTTCAATGCAGCTTTAAAGGGCTCTAAATGATCCCAGCCAAGGACTAAGTGTCTTGAAATCATCCTATATCCCTGTTTTACCTTTTTTGTAAGGGGGGTTTGATCTTCTTTATATGTTCTCTTCGTAAACACTTGGATTTTGAAGTCAGGAAGAAAATGAGATGGGAGTTTTTCGACATATCCTAACTGTCTGGAACCGGAGTGCACAGAGTACGCATGTGCATTGTTGTGTAAAAAGTGTAGAATTTTATATTTATTTAGGAAAATGACATATAGTTTCACTAGATAAGACCTTAATTCCTCAGCTGGGATCATTTAGAGCCCTTTGAAGCTGCATTTTGGAAGTTCAAACTCACAGGCACCGTTGAAATCCACTATATGGAGAAAGTTCCTGAAATATTTTCCTCAAAAAAAAAAAAATTCTTTACGTCTTAACAAAGAAAGACATGGGGGTGAGTAAATTATCTGTACATTTTTGTTCTGGAAGTGAACAAATCCTTTAAAAACGGGGCGCTCGTGTGCGAGACGCTGCAAAAGACACAAGCGCTGCCATAGAAAACGTTGGAAAAATAGCACATTCTGCTGCAATTGATGGTTCCATGAAGAACTTTTAACATCCACTGGAATACTTCCATTGATCAAAAATATTTTTCCATCATTAAAATGTTGTTTACACTAAGAAAAAGTGGTTCTGGAACTGACCACTCTAAGCCTTTATTTTTAAGAGTGTAGAGGAATTAAGTAAGACATTGCCAATCCAAATTCTCCTAACAAATACTCTAGACTCTAGAGAGCCCACAATTTTCCTCTAGAAAACAGCAGAGATCCTCCAGAGACTCCAGCTTCCACCAAACAAGCTCCACTGCCACAGCTCTCATGAATGTGCCAAACACCAACTCCTGAAAAATCTGAGTGACACCAAACCCATGGGCTCGGTTTCAGTCTGCTGAGATTCTCTCGCAGAGACAAAATCAGAGGCATAATCACTTCACAACGGGCTGCCAAAGAAGTGATACAGTTACTGAACACGGCTGACGTCATTATGCCAAGAAAACACACAAACAAACACTGAGAACATCCAGAAATACTCCCGCAGAAGCACAGGCCTCGGGCCAGCGGAGGTTTCACATGGTCCCAGATGAAAAGGGGCCAGATGCAGCTGGTGTTTTTAACCGCTCATGGTCAAAAGTGTCTTCAGTGCTGCTGTTTCTAACATAATGAAGCAAGTCTTCACGTAACACTGCAAGATATTCGTTGCATTACAAGAAAATATCTGAGTTACTTTTTTTAATAAGTAACAGTAAGCCTGAGGCTCACTTTGGGTGTAAAAAGGGCTTCCACATTAGCCAAAAATAGCACTTTTTATATTAAAAACAAACATGCAAGCTCAGCACAGATTTCAAAAGTAACATAATGCATTACTTTCCTTAAGAGTAACTAACATAATTAGTTACTTTTTTTACAGAGCAAGGCAATATTGCAATGCATTACTTTTAAAAGTAACTTTTCCCGAACACTGAAAACATTAGTAAAGAGCATATAGAAATGAGAAAGCTCATGTTTAGGTTAATGCTCCTTTGTCAAAACTGTGAAAACCAGAAGCTCAAAGCTCGTGATCCAGTGTAACCCGGTGTGAATCCTTAAAATACTACAGGAGCGTACGATGTCTCAGCACTGAAGATAACAGCACGGCTCAATGAAATTAATGGAAACATTAGCGGTTATGTAACAGAGCTCCATATTTAACCCGTAGCACTGGGACCTGCGCTGCTCATAACACCAATTACTGAAACTCACTGGAGACTGATTCCGTCTTACAGTGCGTCCCTATTACGGGCCATTAACCATTTACTATCCTACATAGAACCAGCTCAAATTAGAGCTTCTCAGAATTGCATTCAAGTTCAGGAAGTGCTAAATCATTGACAGCAGTGATGTATTAATAAAGTATTATCTCAGCAGTACTTCTAATTAGAGTATATGACATTTTATAATGCTCTTAATCAGATAACAATTACTTTTTATGGATTATGTGATTACATATTATTCACCAATGGCAATTTATTAATTGGGGTAATCATAACTCATTGATTCTCCCGAATCCGTTTCTTGTTTAAACATTCCTTTATAAGCAGTTACACTATGTATGAAACAAATAGTTACTGAACACTGGTGAGGTATAGCTGGGAAACACTATGTCTTTATCATATCCAGTGAGCTGGACAAAGTCTCCACAAAATATGTGACCCTGAACCACAAAACCAGTCATAAGGGCACATTTTTGGAAACTGAGATTTATACATGACTGAAAACTGAATAAATAAGCTTTCCGCTGAAGTATGGGTTTGACAGGATAGGACTATATTTGGCTGAGATACAACTATTAGAAAATGAGGAATCTGAGGGTGCCAAAAAATCTAAATATTGAGAAAATTGCCTTTAAAAATGTCTAAATTAAGTTCTTAGCTATGCATATTACTTTTGATATATTTACAGCAGGAAATGTACAAAATATCTCCACTGAACAAGATATTTACCTAATATCCTAATGATTTTTGCCATAAAAGAAAAATGTATAATTTTGACCCATACAATGGATTTTTGGCTATTGCTACAGAAGACTGGTTTTGCTCCAGTGCAGGGTCACATTTTTCAAAGTTGTGTGTGTAATGTTATTGCTGTTTTCATGTCTATTAATGTTTGTTCTTTTTAATCCAGTGATTCCCAAACGATTTTGTCAGCCACATCCCTTACAATTAAAATTTTAGTTGAAATATCTCATGACATGCAAGTAAACAAATAAAATAATTTTTTTTAAATTAATTATTAATTGTTTATCAACTCACAAACCCACTGCCGTTCTTACATTAAGCCCAGTTTGGCAAATGTTTAATGCATTTTACAATTTTAAAATATTTATTCCTTTGCTTTTTATATATATGGTACGTTCAAAAAAAAGTTAGAAAAAGTCATCTAAAAGTAATCTCAGAATACATTATCTAAAATCTAAGTATCCTACAGTAGATTATGTTAATAATACAGTTTTCATCATGTAATCTGTAATCAGTAACAGACTACAATTTGTAAGTAATCTACCCAGCACCGTCTATTAATAACATCTGAATGAAACAGTGATATAAACAACAGCAGTGAAGTGTAATAACATCACTAAGTGATTTAATAATACAATCTGATACACAGCATGGATATTAAATGTAAAGGTGATGTGTCGGTAAAGACCTCAGAATAAATGAAAAATACACTAACATGATGTACTAATAAAATCTGATCTCAGCAGTGATATAAACAATTGCAATTGTGATCTCAGTGATGTATAAGCGAACACAACTGTAATGGTGTAATAATAAAATCTGATCCCAGCACTGCTATTAATGTAACGGCAGTGGTGTGTGATTGAAGTCTGATCACATCGGTGATAATAGCGCACAAACATCAACCAATGACTCGAAAAGCGGACACAGGCGCGTGCTGGTACCTGCGCGTGACGGGCTCTGCCATGGCAACCGGGACAGTATTTACCGCGCGCAGCCATTAAACCACCAAACGGAACGTGACCGTGATCAACACACAATAATAAACACGACAACACAGCCACGAGCGCGAATTAGCTCTTGTTTGTGTTTAAAGAGAGTACATTTACAAACACCGCCTTTACGCGGTCCACAACATACAAGTGTTTTTCGTGCGTGTGTGTGTATGGTGTGTAAACACACACTCACCTGTTTCTGCGTTTATTCCCGTTTTTACCGCATGATAGAAGCACAAACACACACGGCTCAGCAGGTGACGGTGACTGTCAGTGAGTTTCTCGGTTTAATGACAAAATGAACAGCCGCTTGTGTGAGTTTGACTCGCGCTCCGCCTCACCGACACCCGCGCGCGACCCGACAGCGCCTCCACGCGCGCACACGCGTCATCACACCTGAGCGCGCAGGTGAACGTGCTATTCAAATTAATAACAGCTGTATGTGTGTGTGTGTGTGTGTGTGTGTGTGTGTGTATGTATGTACGTATCTATCTGTTGTACTAACAATATGTGACCCTGGACCACAAAACCAGTCATAAGGTTAAATTTTACAAAACTGAGATGTATACATCATATGAAAGCTCAATAAATAAGCTTTCTATTGATGTTTGGTTTGTTAGGATAGGACAATATTTGGCCGAGATACATCTATTTGAAAATCTGAAATCTAAGGGTACAAAAAAAATCAAAATACTGAGAAAATCACCTTTAAAGTTGTCCAAATTAAGTTCTTAACAATGCATATTACTAATCAAAAATTACATTTGGATAGGTTTACAGTAGGAATTTTACAAAAAATCTTCATGGAACATGATCTTTACTTAATTTCCTAGTGATTTTTGACATAAAAGAAAAATCAATAATTTTGACCCATACCATGTATTTTTGGCTATTGCATTTTTGGCTATTGCTACAAATATACCCCAGCGACTTAAGACTGGTTTTGTGGTCCAGGGTCACATACGATTTTATTAATGACGCATCAAATTCAGCCCTAAAAGTAAAATAGCCAAACACACACCTTTCTCAACATCCACATCACCAGCTGGAAATATGAAACCATATTGGTTTCAAACACAGTCTGATGATGAAGGTGATTTATTATTGGCAGTTCAAACAGAGCAGAACAAAAGATCTGTTTGACTCTGGGTGTGACGATGAACTGCACGAACCCTGCTTTAACCTCGACGAAAGCTGTTGTCTGATGATGTTATATGCTAATATTATTGGAAAATATTGAGCTCTGTCTTACTGCCTTATCAAAAACAAAAGATCAGTTTATTTCAGAGGAAAAAAGAGCGCATTTCGTTTTCAGTGCTGGGGAGTAACTACTAGTTAAGTGTCATTAGATTACAGTTAATGATTTCAAACGAGGTTACATCTGATCTTGTATTGTTTACTATTTATTGTTATTTAACCTCAGAACGATGTCAAAGTAAAAAGAAATGCTAAAGTTTGATTTTTGTGGTGGCTGTACTTTAAAATGAAATTATTATAATCAAGAAATGAAGGATTTTGAAAGTCTGACAGTAATCAGTGTTGAGTACTAGGCTACTTTACTGTTTGAAAATGATTAACAGTTGATTTAGAATGTAATTAATGTTACTTTAATAAAGTAATTGAAATAGTTACACTACTTATTGCATTTTAAATAGGGTAACTTGTAATCTGTAACCTATTACATTTCCAAAATAACCTTACCAACACTGCTCTTTACACACCTGCCCTTATTTACACTTATTGCTCAATCTAGGTTTCATTTTCCAAATGTGAAACAGAAGGTTTTATAATGAAATGTAAGCTTTCAGTAGTAAATAACATAGCATAAGTACTTATTTTTTAATTCACAGTGTGTTCTATTATTAAAAAATATATACATATACATTAAAGAGTTAACATGTTGCATTAAATATAAACAATATGTGACCCTGGAGCACAAAACCAGTCTTAAGTAGCGCAGGTATATTTGTAGCAATAGCCAACAATACATTGTATGGGTCAAAATGATCAATTTTTCTTTTATGCCAAAAATCATTATGATATTAAGTAAAGATCATGTTCCATGAAGATATTCTGATTATTTCCGGCCGTTAATGTATCAAAACTTAATTTCTGATTAGTAATATGCATTGCTAAGAAGTTCATTTGGACAACTTTAAAGGCGATTTTGCACCTTCAGATTCCAGATTCCAGAACAGTTGTATCTCAGCCAAATACTGTCCTATCAATACTTTATATCAATATTTATTCAGCTTTCAGATGATGTATAAATCTCAATTTAAAAAAAATGTACTGGGTCACCGTTTAACAGTAATATTCAATGTTACAATGGCTTGTGTTACTACAGTAAAACCATTGGTTGTAGTTTTATGATTCTTTCATTAACATACGTTTCGTTCATTTACATTGGGTAGTTATGTCATCACTCGTAAATTTTTATAAAACACCAAAAGCTAGCAGAGGATGGTTTCGATCCATCGACCTCTGGGTTATGGGCCCAGCACGCTTCCGCTGCGCCACTCTGCTCATAGTAAAATAACGGGGATTTCACTGCTTATCAACAACACGCCTCTTATACATAAACCCACTTTTTGCGATGTTAGCTGTCAGGTTCTCACTATTATAATTATGACGAAACTTATATTATATTGATGCCTCATATTATATTTATATTACATATTTACATGTATACTACATCTTTAGATATTCAGGAGAGTTCACTTCGCTTCTTCTATCGCTACATCTTGGCTATTCGATCCTTCTTTACGCTGAGCAGCGCCCTCTACCAGTGTGCTAAATTATACCACACTGCCTGCACACCACAAAAAACACGTCTGTGAAACAACTTCTTGTGCTATAATTAAAAAATATATATAGAAATAAAAACGAAATGTGAAACAAAAAAAGAAAAAAATATTATTTAAAAAAATCCTATCCATGCAGTAGTTTTCTGTTCTCCTCTACTATGATATTTACGGTTGTGTATGACTGTGTGCGTGGAACACTAGCATACTACTTAACGAACAGTATGCAGTGTATATACTTTAAATGGAAATATTATGTGAAACTATGCACGTTAAACGTTGCTAACTCGTGGGCTGTTAACATATTACTTACTGCGCACTAAAAAGAAAACACGCCCACAGCATAGACACTGCAGAAGTAGTACGGGTAGTACGGCAGTGTGGTATTGCGCACAGCCTGTGTCGTTAGGTGTCTCTCATGTGATGAAAACACGGAAAACGGAAGAGACTTTCGTACTCTCGGGGTGAGAAAATAAACATCAAATATTGACTTAAAATGCATTGTACAAACCTCACACAGCGCTCGTTTAATCCAATTCTTATTCGTAATCTATTGTTGTTGTTTTTACGTGACTAATCTAATGTTAGGCGTACCAATGCAATGTTTTGATTGAAGTGTATTTATTTATTTATCGCATGGAGTGAAACAAGGCGCACGTTCGGTGCTGGATATTCGTCGGTTTCTTCATTCAAATCTCTCGATCACGATAATAAACTGCTTTATTCTCTCAGATATTTAATTTACTTTCAGTTTCGCTGAGTTCGGTGTCAAGCGCCCGTACAAATGGGCTGAACCGCACGATTTTGTCTCGCTTCTGCTTTTATGACCTTATTAAGTTATTATATTTAAGTTTCACGCAAAAAGCCTGAAAGAATCACGCGATGATGCGGGAAATTCCCGCAGATCGGTGACGTCACGGCGAAACCACAACCCCGCAGCTGATTTCACAATATCCTCACTACAGCTTTAAAAACTCACGTTTACTGCGATTACAATTGTGCTTTGGTCAGTTTTTGTGGAAATGTAACTGCGGTTCGGAAACCGAAAGCTAAAGTGTTACGAAACAGAACAGCTGGGCTGCCATAGTATCTGGTGGTAATACCATGGTATATCAAAATATATACCACAGTGATACTATAATATAACGTATAGTTAAATGGTAAAGTTCTACCATGGTACTTGTTTCTTGTTCTGGATTGCCAGTGTTGATGCTGTTTGTTTTTGATTCGTGTTTTCAGAATTTGGATTGAATCTCCCTGATTCTCATCAGTATGTAATGTATGCTAATGTGTTTCCAGGTGAATCTATAGAGTCATCATGCAGAGTACGTCCAACTACCTGTGGATGATGTCTGACCTGCTGGGTCAGGGAGCCACAGCCAACGTGTACCGCGGTAGACACAAGGTATCCGTGTGTTTATGTTGATATTACACTGTCTATACTTCATTTGCTTTGTGTTGTAAACTGGTGGATTTTGATTCAGTGACAGTGAATCTGTCAGAATGATTAATTTACATTTTACACTTCTCTAAAACACTAACATGATTGAAAATCTCACTGTGTGTCTGTAGAAAACTGGCGATCTCTATGCGGTCAAAGTGTTCAATAACCTGAGCTTCCTGCGTCCGCTGGACGTCCAGATGAGGGAGTTTGAGGTGCTGAAAAAACTCAACCACAAAAACATTGTGAAGCTCTTCGCCGTTGAGGAGGAGGTGAGGCAGACGCCGTCTTAAAGGGACACTCCACTTTTTTTTGTAAATAGGCTCATTCTCCAACTGCCCCCGAGTTAATAAGTTGATTTTTACCGTTTTGAAATCCATTCAGCCGTTCTCCTGTTCTGGCGATATCACTTTTAGCATAGCTTAGCATAGATTATTGAATCCTATGAGACCAATAGCATCACGTTCAAAAATGAGTTTCAGTATTTGTCCTATTTAAAACTGGACTCTTCTGTCATATCGTGTTCTAATACCAGTGGGAAATGTAAAGATGCGATTGTCTAGGCCGATAAGATTAGGAACTGAAGAATGAGCCTGTTTCCAAAAAAAGTGGAACGTTCCATTAACAATCTTAACAGGAATAGTTTTCACAAAACTAAAAATGTGCTCACTCTCAGGCTATCCGAGACGAGTTTGTTTCTTCATCAGATTTGTGGAAATGTAGCATTCCATCACTTGCTTGCCAATGAATCCTCTGCAGTGAATGGGTGCCGTCAGAATGAGAGTCCAAACAGCTGATAAAAACGTCACAATAATCCACACTGCTCCAGTCCATCAGTTAACAGATTGGGAGGACAAAAGAAACAAATTCATCATTAAGACGTTTTTACCTAAAATACAGATCCATAATCTATAATAATGATTCCTCCAGTAAAAAAAGTGGTCTGATCTGAATTAAGAAGGAATCGTTTTGTTTTATCAGTCTCTTTTGACAAGCATAAACCTGTTTCCACCGTGGAATTAAAAACAAAGAAGTAATTGTGACTTTTTATTTTACAATTCTGACTTTTATTCTCAGAATTGCAAAAAAATTCTAAATTGTGAGATTAAAAAGTAGCAATTACCTTATTAATTTTTTATTCCATTGCGTAAACAAACAGAATAGCAAAATGTAAACTGAAAAAACGTTTTAAACTAAAAAGTCCATAATCCATAATAACGCTTCCTCCAGTGAAAAAGTGGTCTGGTCTGAATCAGGAGAGAAATCTGCGAACAGCTCTAAAACCAAAACAGCTCTAAACTGGCTGGATTTTAATGTGAGATGCAACAGAAGATTTTTGTTTAGTTAAAAACATCTTAATGATGGATTTGTTTCAGCTTTTGTCTTCCCAAGATGTTAATTGATGGACTGGAGTGGTGTGGATTATTGTGATGTTTTTATCAGCTCTCGTTCTGACGGCACCCATTCACTTCAGAGGATCCACTGGTGAGCAAGTGATGAAATGTAGAAACAAACTTGCCAACACTGTTCCTTTAAAAAAAAGCTTAGTTTCTGTTGTTTCATGGTGGTTTTGATTTTCTTCTTCTCTGTTTTTCCGAAGTTCTGCAAACTCTTCCCTGTTTTACTTTCACAAACACATGAGATAACACCTGTAATACCTGTTTGAACCAAGCTAGGAACATCAAAGGTCACTGTTTTGTACACTTGTCATGTAGAAACATGATGATCAATTGTTGAATGCTTTTGTGGTGTGTCAGTCGAACACACGTCATAAGGTGTTGGTGATGGAGTATTGCCCCTGTGGGAGTCTCTACACGGTTCTCGAGGAACCGACGAACGCTTACGGACTCCCTGAGGACGAGTTCCTCATCGTTCTGCAGGATGTCGGTAAGTTTTCCATTGATCGGTTCTTTGATGAAAATCTCTTTTCGAGAGTTTCTCAGTGCTGACGCTGATGTTTGTGACAGTGGCTGGAATGAATCATCTCAGAGAGTACGGGATCGTCCATCGAGACATCAAGCCTGGGAACATCATGCGTGTGATCGGAGAAGACGGGCGATCCGTCTATAAACTGACCGACTTCGGAGCGGCGCGTGAGCTGGAAGACGACGAACAGTTTGTGTCGCTTTACGGCACAGAGGAGTATCTGGTGAGCTGAGGATGATGGGAAAAGTGATGTCCGTGTTTTGCATCCCTTGCTGATCTCTGTGTGTGTTTGTAGCATCCTGACATGTATGAGCGAGCCGTGCTGAGAAAAGACCACCAGAAGAAATACGGAGCCACGGTGGATCTGTGGAGCATCGGAGTCACATTTTATCACGCCGCCACCGGCAGCCTGCCGTTCAGACCCTTCGAAGGCCCACGCAGGAACAAAGAAGTCATGTGAGTGCTGTCAAACACACTTCAGATTCATGGCATAAATCATATGTGACCCTGGACCACAAAACCAGTCGTAAGGGTCAGTTTTTCTAAATTAAGATTTGTACGTCATCTGAAAGCTGAATAAATAAGCTTTCTACTGATGGTTTGTTAGGATAACATTTGACTAGGGCTGTGCAATTAATCGCGATCGCAAAAAAATCGCGATTTAAGCACATGCGATTTCTAAACTGCACAAGGCTGCGATTTTATCTATCCACCCAACGGCACCCCCGCCCCTCTTGAACGTCAAGTTCATTTTATTTTCGATATAGCGCCAGATCACAATAGAAGTCATTTAAGGTAATCTTTCCTATAGAACAGGTCTATACATAGTTCTTTTATTAAACATACTAAATTGCCTTATGTTATTTATCTTATTTACACTAAGGCATGGCATTTCTGTCTCTTCATGGTCGCGTGATTACAATGTCTCCTCCGCGAAAACACGGACTGGATCGCGGACTCCATTCATAAAAACCTAATCTACTATAGCGCGGAATGCCACGTAATTCGTCGATTTCTGGATTAATAAATCAAAAGTTGGTCTGTCACTTAATTCAAATCGCGATATGGACTAGTGTCTGTGAAAACTGAAATGCAGAAAGACCGTTTTAATATGAATCCTGCATGTTTCGTTTGCTTCTGTATGTATGAATGGTGGGGGGCGTTTTATTTCTTTACTACATGCAGACTGAAGCACACGTGACGCTCCCGCTAATTTTTGGCCTTTGCATCTCACATGAACAGATAAACTCAATCGCCAAATCGCTGCTGTGAGTTTCACTTTTACCGTTTCATTTGAGAAAACTAGCATCATATCATACTACGGTATACACACAGAAACTTCACTGCAACCTGTCAAAATAAAAGTACGGTTTAACATGTAACAGATCAATATTAGTCCTGTATTACTATTGTACAGTATAATGTAGGTGTTTATATATTCCTATTTAAATAATTTACATAAAACAATATATATGATAAAAAAAATATTACAACAAGATTAACCACTTAATTATTATTTAAACGTTTTAAACTGAATATAATTTTTGTTTGTGATTTTAACAGTAAATTTCTGTTTGTTTGACAAAAATGAAAAGGGTTTATTTTTCATTTGATTAAAAATAAATGTTTATGCTTTTTCATTATCAGAAAAATTAAAACACAAGAATTTCAAAAAAAAAAAAAAAAAAAAAAACTGAAAATGAATGTATTCGTTATTGCACAAAGTAGGCTAAAGTACCGGGGGGAAAAAAGTAAAATGGCTTATTTATTTTATGTTGTCTGTTTTAAAGACAATTCGTCACCTTAGAATTATAAGGTTCTATCTGCATTCTGAGCACTTTCGAGATATTAAGCTTCAAAGTTTTTGCGTTCCATAGACTTCTGTAGATAGAACCATTTTTGTTTTCTAAAAAAAAAGGCCCCAAATGTACATAGCTTACAAAAGAAACATTAAATAATGTAAATAAGTTGTCATAGAAGAAGAATATGTGAATAACTCAATTTTGACAAAAATGTCAGATAGAACCTTATAATTCTAAGGTGACGAATTTTACTACAGTTTTTTTTTTTATTAAACTTAATACTGTTATTTCATGGTGAAATGTTTTGTTATGCACTTCTTGTGCACTGAATACATTTAGAATGTATGTATGTAGCTTGTTTGAAAAAGCAAAAAAAAAAAAAAAATCGCAAATAAAATCGCAATCGCAATATTTGTTCAAAAAATCGCAATATGATTATTTTGTCCATATTGCACAGCCCTACATTTGACCAGGATACAACTATTTGAAAATCTGGAATCTAAGGGTGTGAAAAAAAACCTAAATACTGAGAAAATTGCCTTTAAAGTTGTCCAAATGAAGTTGTTAGCAATGCATATTACTATGGAACATGATCTTTACTTAATATCCTAATGATTTTTGGCTATTTCTACAAATTTTAAGGGTGGTTTGTGGTCCAAGGTCACATATAATATCACAAGTTGAGTGAATCGCTACATCCTTGCACTTTCCAAAAAAAATTTATTTATTTTTTTTACTTAGATTTTTTTGTGCAACCAAAATATCTAAAAATGACAAATTCTTTTCAGATAAAACAAGTCAAAATTAAGTGTGTTTTTGCTTGAAACAAGCAAAAAAAAAAAAAAAGAAATCGTTTTCTGTTTGAAATAAGATTTTTTTTCTTGCCCCATTGGCAGATTATTTAGCTTGTTCTAAGCAAAAGCTCACTTAATTTTGACCTTTTTTTTCTGATAACAAGACAATAATTTTTACTAGTCTAGAAAATCCTTCTTGATTTAAGAATTTGTAGATATTTTTTGTCTTGTTGGCTGGAAACAAGCCAAAAAATCTAAGTACGAAAAGCATGTTTTGCAGTGTACATCCCTAGAGCTGATTGTTGTTGATCTGACAGGTACAAGATCATCACAGAGAAGCCATCCGGCGCGATCTCAGGCCATCAGAAATTTGAGAACGGGAAGATCGAGTGGAGCTCAGAGATGCCCATCTCCTGCAGCCTCTCAAAGTGAGTCTGAGTCTCCAGATGGTCAGATTCATTTCGAGAAATGTGTCAAATGTGTGTTTGTGTGTCTCAGGGGTCTTCAGAGTCTCCTCACTCCAGTGCTGGCTAACATCCTTGAAGCAGACCAGGAGAAATGCTGGGGCTTCGACCAGTTCTTCGCAGAGACCAGCGATATCTTACACCGCATCGTGGTCTATGTGTTCAGCCTGCAGCAGGCCACCCTTCACCACATCTACATACACAAATACAACACGTAAGCATGCGTTTGACACACAGACACGCGCTTGATTGCCATGGACCCTTTTCACACCTTGTGATGATAGTTTTATGTTTTCATTTGTAAAAACATCTAACATACATTTATAAGACTATATTTTTTTGTTTTAATAACTGTTGGTTTTCTGCATATTTCATACCTTTGTCTCTTCTGACAAGCATATGGAAACCTGTTTCCACCACGGAATTAAAAACTAAAAAGGAATTGTGACTTTATATTTGACTATTCTGACTTTTATTCTCAGAATTGCAAGTTTGTATCTTGCAATTGCAGGATCACAATTATGGAGGAAAAAATTCTAAGTTGTGAGGTTAAAGAGTCGCAATTATTTTATTATTTTTTTTTTTCACTGCATAAACAAACAGAAGTGTGAAATGTAAACATTTTTTAACTAAAATATGAGTCCATAATCCATAATAACGTTTCCTCCAGGAAAAAAAAAAGTGGTCTGATCTGAATTAGCAGAAAAATCTGCACAGATCAAGCACCGTTTACAAGCCAGAATTGCAAGTTTATATCTTGCAATTGCAGGATCACATTTATGGAAAAAAAATTGGAGTTTTTAGTTTTTTTTTATATGATTGCATAACAGAATTGCGAAATGTAAACTCAGAAACACCCAGAGTTGCTTAATATGAACTCAGAATTGCAAGTGTACATCTCGCAGTTTTGTTGTAAATCTCAAAATGCAGATTTTTTTTTTTAATTTGAGATAAAATTGGCAGAAACAGGCTTCAATATTATAATAAGCATAAATGGGGATGAAAAAATTATATTTATTATCTCTGTGAATGTGAGGTTAATTACCTGCTATGCGAATAACTAGAAAAATAACAAAGTGCAGTGAATGTTAAAACTGTTACAAACTATGAAGACTTCTGCTTCTGAGAAACAAGGAAATGCGAAGAGGTCTTTACATTCTACAGTTAACTTCTTGCTGCACTGCAAAATATGCTAATCTTACTTAGATTTTTGTCTTGTTTCCAGTAAGAATATCGAAAAATTCTTAAATCAAGAAGGATTTTCTAGACGAGTAAAAATGGTTGTAGTTTTCAGAAAAAAAACAAGTCAAAATTAAGTGTGTTTTTGCTTGAAACAAGCAAAACAATCAGCCAATGGGGTAAGAAAAATAAACTGTTTTCTGTTTAAAATTAGATTTTTTTCTTACCCCATTGGCTGATTGTTTTACTTGTTCTAAGCAAAAACTCTGCAAAAAATGCTTTTCTTACTTACATTTATTGTGTTGTTTCCAGCCAAAATATCTCAAAATTCTTGAATCAGGAAGGATTTTCTAGACGAGTAAAAATTATTGTCTTGTTTTTAGTAAAAACAAGTCAAAATGAAGTGAGTTTTTGCTTAAAACAAGTAAAATAATCTGCCAATGGGGTAAGAAAAATAATCTAGTTGTCTGCTTGAAATAAGATTAGTTTTCTTACCCCATTGGCAGATTATTTTGCTTGTTTTAAGCAAAAACTCACTTCATTTTGACTTGTTTTTACTAAAAACAAGACAATAATTTTTACTCGTCTAGAAAATCCTTCCCGATTCAATTATTTAGAGATATTTTGGCTGGAAACAAGACAATAAATCTAAGTAAGAAAAGCATTTTTTGCAGTGTTTTGATTTGTTTTTCTGAAAACAAGAAAATAGATTTTACTCGTCTAGAAAATCCTTCCTGATTTAAGAATTTTTAGATATTTTGACTGGAAACAAGACAAAAAATCGACGTAAGAAAAGCTTTTTTTGCGGTGTAATCTAAAGATCATTAAAGCTGTATTTACGTCCATTTATGCAGTTGTTCTGTTTTGTGTTAATACATTCACAGAGTGATATTTTCTCTCCATTCAGGGCGAATCTCTTTCAGGAGCTGCTTTTCAGACGGACCAACATAACGCCATCCCATCAAGACTTCCTGTACGAGGGCCGACACCTGGCTCTCGACCCCAACCGACAGGCTCAGACCTTCCCCAAAACCTCCAGAGAGAATCCCATCATGCTGCTGAGCAGAGACCCCGTCAACACCGTCGGCCTGCTGTTCGAAGACCGTGAGTGTGACGATGCTGACAGTCATGCTGTTGTCGATGTTCGCTATTAACTGTTTGTTTGCTAATAACAATGGCGTGTGTTTGCAGCCAGCCCACCCAAAGTACAACCGCGCTACGACCTGGATCTGGATGCCAGCTACGCCAAGGTAAGAAACGACTTTGTGTCCATTTAGTGACACTTTTAGAGTCTCTTAGTTTGAAATATAGTTGATTTTAATGGCTGTTGGTTGTGTTTCTGCTCAGACGTTTGCAGGTGATGTTGGATATCTGTGGAAGACGTCCGATTCTTTGCTTCTGTACCAGGAGCTGGTGAGGAAAGGCGTCCGAGGCCTGATGTAAGTTCATGAATCAAATAAAACATAGCAACTGGCGCTGATGAATCGAACTGAATTGATTCACTATTGTCTTCTGTAGAGGTGCTGAACAACACTAATTGACTGAATCAAAATTAACTGAATTGATCTGAATAATGACACTTATTTAACTGAATTGAATCAACACTGAATGGAATCACTCTGGATAATGACTGAGATGTTTTACAAGAGCAAATAAATGAATTTTACAACATTGACACCAAATTGAATCAAAACAAGTAAATTGATCTGAATAATGGTAATATTGTCTTTTGCAGAGCGGTTTTACAGCTGAAATTGAACTTTATTTTATCAATAGTTGAAATTGAGCTGTTACTGAAGTGAACTGAATCAAAATTAAACTGAATTGAGAGCTTTAAATTTATTTGGTTTCATAAGTGATTAATTTTGCATCATTAGCACTTGAGTTGAACTGATTCACTGAATCATTAAACTGAATTGATATTGAACTAAATTAATCTGAATGACACTGTTGTCTTCTGTAAAGCTGCGTTAAGTTCAATTTGTTTCATAATTGATCAATTTTGCATCAACACTTATTGAGTTGAACTGATTAAACATTCAATTGAATCACTGAATCAATCTGAATCATTGAACTGAAGCGAAATTAAACTAAATTAATCTGAATAATGACACTTGTCTTCTGTAGAGCTGCTTTAAATTTAATTTGTTTCATATTGATCAATTTTGCATCATTAAGACTTATTGAACTGATTAAACATTGAATTGAATCACTGAATCATTTTGAATCATTGAAATGAATCTAAATTGAACTAAATTAATCAGAATAATGACACTTATTTAACTGAATTGAATCAACACTGAATGGAATCACTCTGGATAATGACTGAGATGTTTTACAAGAGCAAATAAATGAACTTCTTAATTTATGAATTTTACAACATTGACACCAAATTGAATCAAAACAAGTAAACTGATCTGAATAATGGTAATAAAATCTTTTGCAGAGCGTTTTTACAGCTGAAATTGAACTTTATTTTATCAATAGTTGAAATTGAGCTGTTACTGAAGTGAACTGAATCAAAATTAAACTGAATTGAGAGCTTTAAATTTATTTGTTTCATAAGTGATGAATTTTGCATCATTAGCACTTATTGAGTTGAACTGATTCACTGAATCATTTTGAATCATTAAACTGAATTGATATTGAACTTAATTAATCTGAATGACACTGTTGTCTTCTGTAAAGCTGCTTTAAGTTCAATTTGTTTCATAATTGATAAATTTTGCATCAACACTTATTGAGTTGAACTGATTAAACATTCAATTGAATCACTGAATCAATCTGAATCATTGAACTGAAGCGAAATTAAACTAAAATAATCTGAATAATGACACTTGTCTTCTGTAGAGCAACTTTAAATTTAATTTGTTTCATAATTGATCAATTTTGCATCATTAAGACTTATTGAACTGATTAAACATTGAATTGAATCACTGAATCATTGAAATGAATCTAAATTGAACTAAATTAATCAGAATAATGACACTGTTGTCTTCCGTAGAGCTGCTTTAAACTGAATTTGTTTCATAATTGATCAATTTTGCATCAATAACACTTATTGAATTGAACTGATTAAACATTGAATTGAATCACTGAATCATTTAGAATCATTGAACTGAATCGAAATTGAACTAAATTAATCTGAATAAGGACACTTGTCTTCTGTAGAGCAACTTTAAGTTGAATTTGTTTCATAATTGTCAGTTTTGCATCAACACTTATTGAATTGAACTGATTAAACATTAAATTGAATCACTGAATCAATATGAATCATTGAACTGAAGCGAAATTAAACTAAATTAATCTGAATAATGACACTTGTCTTCTGTAGAGCTGCTTTAAATTTAATTTGTTTCATAATTGATCAATTTTGCATCATTAAGACTTATTGAACTGATTAAACATTGAATTGAATCACTGAATCATTGAAATGAATCTAAATTGTACTAAATTAATCAGAATAATGACACTGTTGTCTTCCGTAGAGCAACTTTAAGTTGAATTTGTTTCATAATTGTCAGTTTTGCATCAACACTTATTGAATTGAACTGATTAAACGTTGAACTGACTCATTTTGAATCATTGAACCAAATTGATCTGAATAAAGACTCTATTGTCATCTGTAGAACATACAGCTGAAACTGAATTCCTTTTATAATTTATGGGTTTTTCAGTATTAGCATTTTTGAACTGAACTGATTAAACTGAGTCATTCTGAAGAATGACTCTTGTCTTCTGTAGAGCTGCTTTATAGCTTTTTTTGCAACATTATTACTGTTATTGACCAGTTCATAAGTGTGAAGTGACCTGTAAGCACTAAATGTACGTTGTGTTTCAGCGAGCTGATCAGAGACGAATGCAGCGAGACGGTGCACAAGAAGACGGAGGTGATTCACATGTGTAACTACTGCAACCAGACGCTGGAGCGAACAGAACAGCTGTGAGTAATGCATGAGTTTAGACGAAGCTTTAAACAAGATCATGCGAGATCTTGATGAGCTTCCTGTGTGTGTTTTTCAGGTGTGAGGTTCTGATGCAGAGCAGTCTCCTGTCGGTGGAGTACGATGAGATCCGGGACATGAGGAAGAAGGTGATGCGGGTGAGATATTGCTGATCCTCAATGACTTCTAAAGTTTGAATCTCTTCATGAAAGCGTGTTCATCTCGTCTGCTCTGTGTGCAGCTGTCCAGCTCTCTGGGCTCCATGGAGCAAACGCTACAAGACATCAGCAGCATGTTCCTGCCGGGAGGAAGTCTGACCGACACGTGGATGCTGCAAGTGGGAACGCACCCCGAGGACAGGAAGTGAGTGTTACTGTTTTTAGCGTTCATCGCACTAGAGAAGCAAACGTCTCATTTCCTCAAAACAAACGGGGCAAAGTACTGTTCATAACACTGTAAAAAAATATTCTTCCTTAATACATTTGTCTTGTTTTCCAGTACAAATATCTAAACTTCCTTAAATCAGTATGACTTAAGAAATTAAATTAAGCTTTCATTCATTTTTCTAACCGTATTTGTGCTGATATTTGTGACCCTGGACCACAAAACCAGTCTGAAGTCGCATGGGTTTATTTGCAGCAATAGGGAAAAATACATTGCATGGGTCAGAATTATCGATTTTTCTTTTGTGCTGCAAATATTTAGGATATTGAGTAAAGATTATGTTCTATGAAGATATTTTCTACCAGAAATATATCAAAACTTCATTTTTGATTAGTAATATGCATTGCTAAGAATGTCATTTGCACAACTTTAAAGGGGAATGTTTTTGCACCATCAGATTTCAGATTCTCAAATAGTTGTATCCTAGCCAAATATTGTCCCATCCTAACAAGTCCATGTATCGATGGAAAACTTATTTATTTGGCTTTTAAATTTTAAATTGTAAAAGGTTTTCCCTTATGACTGGTTTTGTGGTCCAGGGTCACATTTGTTCTTGTTTTAAGCGTAATTTTGATAAATGTTTTCAGAAAACAACACTTAATATCTTAAGTCATTTTGCTTCTCTGGTAAAATATGTTGAGTATTTTGATTATTATAATTTTTTTTAATGAATTTTGATATTTGTACTGAAAAAAAGACAAAATAATTATTTTAGTATCATCAGTTTTTTGTTAAAATTTCAAATTTATTTGTTGTTGATGTTTATATATTATAATTTTGTGTTATGTTGTTTTTTTTCTTTTTATTAGTTTGTGTTGTTTTAAAATATGACTTTAATATGTTTTTATAGTTTTTTTTTTTTAATTTCAGTACTTTTTAAAATTTATTATACCAAGATAAACTAAATAGAAATGAGTAAAGTTGCCTTGGACAATATCTAAAATAAAAAGTTTTTTTTAATTTCATTCAGCTTCAGTTTCAGCTTTTTTTGTTTGTTTGTTTAACCCTGACAAAAATACAGAGGTAGGAGCACATTTTAAGCTTGAACTTGAGTATCTGATTGCTGCCTGTGTTTCTGTGTGTCTGGTCTAGTGTGGAGAAGATCAAAGTTCTGCTGGACGCTATCGGCTCCATCTACCAGCAGTTCAAGAAAGACAAGGCCGAAAGACGTGAGTCTGAGATCTCGTGAAATCTCATCAGTGCTCGTTTGCATTTCATGCATTTGACTTGTGATGTCTCCTCAGGTTTGCCTTATAATGAAGAACAAATCCACAAGTTTGACAAGTGAGTATTGTGTGTGTTGTAGCTGAAGTACTAAATGCATGTGATGCAAAAATCATGACCTGAATCTCTTCTCTCTGCAGGCAGAAGCTGGTTCTTCACGCCACCAAAGCGCGGGCGCTCTTCACAGACGAGTGCGCCATGAAATATCGCCTCTTCATCTCCAAGAGCGAGGAGTGGATGAAGTAAGAGCTCAGTGAAGCTCACCTGTGATCCAAACAGCTCAACTAAGAATGATTATTAGTTCTAAATGTTATCATTCAATCATGGATCTATTTAGTGATCGGTTTTTCATTATATCGCTGTTTTAAGCTGCTTGATTTTGATACCTATAATCAGGGTGCGATTTGTGAAAAAACCAGAGGTGCTTTTGAAAACTTTTTTTTTTCTCTCTCCATAGGCAGAGGTTGACCAAACTGTTAGTGTAATCTGTTAACAATGTGTATTATATATAGGCAAGAACCAGATAATGAGTGTCAGGTCATGAAATGTTTTTTTAATACAACGAAAGCTGTAGGTATTATGTGATCACTATTTAATAGTAATGATTTAATTTCAAACAACAAATGCATTTTATAGGGAAGGTGAGCAACGGAGCTTTTTGGAAACTCTGAATCAGTAAACCACTGCGTCAGGCAAAAGATTCACTGATTCATTGAATCATTTGATTCAGAATCATTTTGATTCAGAACATTCAACTTCAAGTGCATATGGCGAATCATTTGATTCAGATGACTTTAAAGCGTGTATCGCGAATTATGTGATTTAAATAGAGACGTAGGAGTGGCTTCGCGGGACGTTTTATTCCCACAATGGATAAAAATAATTAATCAGAAGCAGGGATGCATAGACCAGAGGGGGGGAAATTGCACCCTGCCTATAATGATAGTGTGAACGGGCCTTTACAGTGATTTCACAGCAGGTAAGTCACCGTAGTAAGATCCCTGTCACATGACCTCTTGTACACCTCTGTATTCTGTGTGAGTGGCTCTTTTGCTGTGTTGCCATGGAAACTGTGTCTGAGATTCACATGCAGTGGCTGATAAATGAACGTCTCCTTACAGGAAGTTCCATCACGTGCGGAAGCACCTCCTGTCTCTGACCGGTCAGTTCAGCAGCATGGAACAGGAAGTGACCCTGCTCATGCAGCGTGTGTATAAAGTGAGTAAACAGGAAGTGCTGTGCATTTAGCTGCGCTGTTATGGCACACAGACACTAACAGCTCTTATGTGTCCAGCTGCTGGAGCAGTTACCACAGAAGATGGTGCCCATGACGTCCGGAGGAATCAAACCGCAGGCGTACCTCAGTCCCAACACACTGGTGGAGATGACGCTGGGGTGAGAGACAAACACACGTCCACCATTGCTGATTCACATCATTGCAGACTAAAAACATCATAACAGGAGATTAACCTACAAAGAGATTTAACACATTCACATGATTCACGCATTTAACACAGCCTCCTCATCCAGACCTGTCTGTCGTCTTACAGCGATGCAGGATGACAGCTGACTGTGTGATGGAATGCAGTTTATGTGCCTAAAATTCAAGATATAAGAGCAAGAAATGCTCCTCTTTTCTTTACATCACATGATGTAGTTCTTTTTTGTTTTGTTTTTTAAGATTTATTTTTGGTGTTTTGTTTTTTTTGTCATTTGATGAAGTTCGTAGCTTCGGAACCGGTTCGTGAATCATTTGCTCTAGATCGGAATTTTGAAACGGTTTCACAAATCATTTGATGTAGATCGGAGATTCGGAGTGTGTTCACGAATCATTTGATGTAGTTTGGAGCTTCACAAATCATTTGATGTAGATCGGAGCTTCAGAACATTTTCGCGAATCATTTGAAGAAGATCGGAGCTTTGATGTGTGTTCACGAATCATTTGATGAAGTTTGGAGCTTCGCAAATCATTTGATGTAGATCGGAGCTTCAGAACATTTTCGCGAATCATTTGAAGAAGATCGGAGCTTTGATGTGTGTTCACGAATCATTTGATGAAGTTCGGAGCTTCGGAACCGGTTCGCGAATCATTTGCTCTAGATCGGAACTTTGAAACGGTTTCACGAATCATTTGATGTAGTTTGGAGCTTCGCAAATCATTTGATGTAGATCGGAGCTTCAGAACATTTTCGCGAATCATTTGATGAAGTTGGAGCTTCAGAACCGGTTCGCGAATCATTTGATGAAGTTGGAGCTTCAGAACCGGTTCGCGAATCATTTGCTCTAGATCGGAACTTTGAAACGGTTTCACGAATCATTTGATGTAGTTTTAAGATTTGGAGTGTGTTCGCGAATCATTTGAAGAAGATCGGAGCTTTGATGCATGTTCGTAAATCAATTGATGTAGTTCGGAGCCTCGCGAATCATTTGAAGAAGATTGGAGCTTCGGAACAGGTTCGCGAATCATTTGCTCTAGATCGGAACTTTGAAATGGTTTCACGAATCATTTGATGTAGTTCTGAGATTCGGAGTGTGTTCACGAATCATTTGATGTAGTTTGGACCTTCGGAACCGGTTCGTGAATCATTTGCTCTTGATCGGAATTTTAAAACGGTTTTGCGAATCATTTGATGTAGTTTTAAGATTTGGAGTGTGTTCGCGAATCATTTGAAGAAGATCGGAGCTTTGATGCATGTTCGTGAATCAATTGATGTAGTTCGGAGCCTCGCGAATCATTTGATGTAGATTGTAGCTTCAGAACATTTTCGCGAATCATTTGAAGTTCGGAGCTTCGGAACTGGTTCGCGAATCATTAGCTCTAGATCGGAACATTGAAACGGTTTCACGAATCATTTGATGTAGTTCTGAGATTCGGAGTGTGTTCACGAATCATTTGATGTAGTTTGGAGCTTTGCAAATCATTTGATGTAGATCGGAGCTTCAGAACATTTTCGCGAATCATTTGAAGAAGATCGGAGCTTTGATGCATGTTCGTGAATCAATTGATGTAGTTCGGAGCCTCGCGAATCATTTGATGTAGATTGTAGCTTCAGAACATTTTCGCGAATCATTTGAAGTTCGGAGCTTCGGAACTGGTTCGCGAATCATTAGCTCTAGATCGGAACATTGAAACGGTTTCACGAATCATTTGATGTAGTTCTGAGATTCGGAGTGTGTTCACGAATCATTTGATGTAGTTTGGAGCTTTGCAAATCATTTGATGTAGATCGGAGCTTCAGAACATTTTCGCGAATCATTTGATGAAGTTTGGAGCTTCAGAACTGGTAAGCAAATCATTTGCTCTAGATTGTAACTTCGGAATGGTTTTGCGAATCATTTGATGTAGTTCTGAGCTTCAGAGTGTGTTTGAGAATCATTTGAAGAAGATCAGAGCTTTGATGCGTGTTCGCGAATCATTTGATGTAGATTGGAGCTTCAGGATGTTTTTGTGAATCATTTGATGTACTTCTGAGCTTCGGAGTGTGTCCGCAAATCATTTTGAGTTTTGGACCCGGAAAGCGATTGTGGGGCCCCCAACGAAGGTTTGCTTAGGGCCCCCCATAAGGTAAACACGCCCCAGAAGGTCCTTGAGTCGGGATTTGAACATGGGACGCTGCATTCTGCCCACAAGGTTATCACATGATGTAGTTCAATGGTGGCTCATGATGGGTTCAATAAATAAGAATTAATACTGTATTACATTTTAGACACATTCGAATGTATTAGTGCCCCCCCTTTTTTCAGCACAGTTGGCTCCGGAAGTATTTGTCAATTCATTTTTCTGTTTACAAGCAGAATCACAACATTACAAACTACCACCTACTTGCTTTTACTTTTATATTTAGAGTGTAATTTCACTTTTCTAAAATTAATTTGATATTTTAATGTTTATTTACCAGTACCTGTTTATATTATTAGAATTATTAATGAAATCTATTCAATCTAAATATTTCTCTATATTAATGTAGTAATGTAATTAACAATATTAAACAATTTAATCTACGGCCCTCGTCATTTTATTTTAGAAATTAGTGTACGGTCTTAAACAAGCAAAGCCGATGATAACCAGGTGTGTGTAATCTACTAACAAAAGGTGCGGAATGTGTTATAAACCGTAAACACATTTCTGCTTAACAGGATGAAGAAGCTGAAGGAGGAGATGGAAGGAGTTGTGAAGGAGCTGGCGGAGAACAACCTGTTCCTGGAGAGGTGAACCATTACATTTATATGGATTTTAAAGCGCTTTATACAATACAGATAGTTTCAAAGCAGCTTTGCAGTAATAAACAAAAAAATAACAGTGTAAATGTCATAGAATGGCTCACAGATGACTCATTGGTGACGCCTGCTGGTCAAAAGGTGTAAATGCGACAGACCAGTACATGCACAGAAACATCTTTAAACCCTGGAAAAATGTTGATTTGAAAGTATAATATATCAAATGCAATTAACAACTCATCAAATACCATTAAATATGAAGTGTTTGTGTAACTTATTGGCTTGTATAAACAGGCCAGTAAGTTTAAATGGGCATTATAACCTTGTGATATTGTGACAGCTGTAGTCTTAATAAAGCAAAATTCCATCAGTGATGCATCTGCTTGTGTTTCAGGTTTGGGACGCTGACGGTGGACGGCGGCATCAGGGCCGTGGATCGGATGTGACGCGCTCGGCTCTCTCGGATCGTCACAGCACAAATGACAAGCTCTGCTAGTTGTACATATGAATAGAATGTAAATAATACACATCTTAAACTTTACTTTGTGCTATTATTTTAATCTTGCATTAATTCTCTGCATGTGAACATCAAACTGGAGTTGCTCTTAAGCCCAAATTTTTTTTTAAATTCTGTTGTTGTCGTGAAAATGAAGTGTATTCTTCATTCTGATTGGGTTAGCATCTGTGCGGTTAGTAAACACTCCTGCTCCTGTGTTGGTGAATGTTGCTGAACGACTCTGATGGTTCATTAAAGCAGAAGTGTTTTCCTTCAGTGTAAATGAAAGCGCTTGAACTATTTATAGACATTAATGTTTGTTTCTGTAAATGAGTAAAAAGAACAGCTGAGTTCTGATAAAACCTTTGTGTTTCTTGTTTCTCACACCTTCATACCACATCTCTACCCGTAATGCTTTGCTTCTGTTCACAGATTTATTATAAATCAGTGCATGCTGGAATGGAAATAAAACAGTTGCCATGCCAACTTGTTACTGTAAACAAAAGCTCGCTATGCTTGCCCCGCCTCCGGGTTCTTATGATTGGTCCAGTGTTTTGGAACTGACATTGATGAGCGGCGCTGCGCGTTAAAGTTCAAATTCTTTTTGACACTGCGTCTCAAAAACGCGACGCTGCTGAAGACGCGAGTGAAACGATCATACACGTCTATCTAGACTAGAGCGTTTACATACATCGTCCTCCTCTCTGCATTTCTGATGATAACAGTTATCAGTCGCCATGACAACTGACACAAAAGCACAATCTCCTCTCAGCTGCTGTTGTCATGGCAACACCCTCCGACAACAGCTTCAGCGTGACAAGCATCCACTTTGAAACAGACGTGTAGAACGTGACGCTCATTTACATACATATTCACTAACGTCAGAAGGGATAAATAGACTGTAAACAGTTTATCTAGA
>NC_133364.1:3033170-3068751 GCF_049309525.1 Garra rufa
AACATGGTAATACCATGGTACTATGTTATTGTCTGTTTTCAGGGTGTGAAGGTCACATGATCATGTCATTTCAGGATATTTCTGTAAGGGAAGTTCAGCGTGTTTATTCACCAGTGGCATCATAAAAATTACCTGTGGAGGAACAGAAAGCACTTGCGGTGGTGTTGTTGTTATGTGACTGTTTCTATGTTACAAATACAGACTCGGACTAAACACGACTAAAACCACCAGCACTAAAACCATTTCTTTACAAGTATGAGGATTTGAAAGATTTTCCCATTGAGTTAAAGACAGCATTTCCCAACAGAATGGCTCTTCAGGTACAAAACAAGAAGAGTACAAATATGAGTTTGTGTGTTTCTATCATGTTTAAGTGAGTCTGAAGGTTTGGAGCGACTCGTGTCCAGATGTCCATATGAAGGGTCAGTCAGTATGATGTTGTCCTGTGAGCGTCTGAGGAGGAAGTTGGTCTGCTAATCGCGACCTGGCGTCGCTCCAGGGGTGTGACAGTACTGAAGGAGAACTTCCTAAAATTAACCTCTCACACTCCATGTTTAAAGGAGTAGTTATTTTCTAAAAACATTTATGATTTATATACCTTTTAATCTCTAAACAGAGTACAATGAGAGCTAAACGAGATGAGCATTTGATCTTAAAAAGTATATAAATTCCAATTTTTATTTTTTTTTTGAAAATAACCAATCATTTTGCTAGATAAGACCCTCATTTCCTCGGCTGTGATCGTTTAGAGCCATCTGAAGCTGCATTTTGGAAGTTCAAACTCAGGGGCACCATAGAAGTCCACTATATGGAGAGAAATCCTGAAATGTTTTCCTCAAAAAACATACTTTCCTTACGACTTGAATATCTTGGATGACAAGGGCCTGAGTACATGATCTGTAAATGTTCGTTCTGAAAGTGAACTACTCCTTGATGTGCGGGTCCTTCACGACTGACAGCAGACAGACAGTGAGAGTAATGTTGCGTTTGGAACTCGTTATCGTCTCCTCGTTAAACACAGGCGCGCAGGAGGAGGCCTGTCATTAAGATCCGCCTCAGCTTCCCGGCAGTTTGTTGTGGTGGCGAATCTGGCAATGAGGAACTCGTATCTGTGATGTTCTGGAGGATTGGAGAATTTCCCCTCGTAAAGCTGAACGTGCTCACGTCACCATTTCGTTTCCACAAATGTCCTACTTGAAGAAGAAGCTGGTTAGATCAGGCTTGAGATCTACTATTTAAGCTGCTTCTTCTTCTTCTTCTGAGACTAAATGTGGACTTTATCTCATCCTAGAGTTTTAAAAGTGCCATAGAATGCATTGATATACAATGTTTGAAATTGTTCTCTGATATCTACATAAAAGGTATATGACATAGGAAAGGGCAAACAATCTCCAGAAACGGTTTTACAGGTCAATTTACAACTCTAGGATTTGTCCCTAGAATGAAATGCTCTGTTATTACCTTATTTGGAAGGTTCATTAATAATAATGATGAACTCTGCTCTGATTGGCTCGAGCTGCTATTAATATGCGGTTTATTGAAACTGCCATTTTGAATGCACCATCATTTTACTTTCACGTTTGTGATCGCATGCGCTCTGTGTAACGTTATACTACAGCGGCAGTACTTACCGCATAAGTTTAGATGCTTGTTAGTGATGCTCAGGGGCTGTAAATCATTGGCCATCGTCCGCGCAGTCATCTCTCCTTACTCTGGTTATGTGGTAAGTGAAGCAATATAACAGGCTACCGCTAGCATTAAGCTAACTATGTCCCTTCAGTGGCTGGCTTTATTTTATTAGATCGCCTTATTTGTCTTCCTTGCCTTTCTGAGTAAGTTACAGACACCAACCATCCCTGCACTTAACATCTCCTGCACAACCAAGAACATAACATTATTATTCAACTATGCCAAGGTAAATACAGTTTTCCATTCTAGGGCACCTTTAAAGCTACAACCACTAAACTTGGGTCAGACCTTCAGACTGGTCTGACTGAGGTTGCTATATCTTTTCTAAGTGATCAGACTTACGATTTTCGTTAAACAGACGATCAAATCTACGAAAAAGTCCCATAGACTTACATTGAGGGCGTCAAAACTTTTGTACAATAAGACATTTATGGAGTGCTTAAGCTGTGTATTACCAGCAAAGCTTGTGACTATCTTAGCACATCATGTTAAAGCATGCTAGCAACATGCTAATTCATGCTAGCAATATGTTAATCATGTTAATAACATGCTAAAACATGATGGCAGTGTGCAATATACTAGCCGCATGTTAAAACATGAGAGCGACATGTATTATCATGTTAGCAGAATGCTACAACATGCTAGCAATGTGTTAAAGCATGCTAGCTAAAATTAGTAATGCTAGAAACACATTAGTAGCATGTTAAACATGTTAATCCAATAGAAACATGTTAACAACATGGTAATCAGGCCAGAAACATGTTAGCGACATGTTAATCAAAATAAAAAACATGCTAACAACATTAATATTGCTAGAAACAAGCTAGCAACATGTTAATAACACCATAATCAAGCTAGAAGTATACTTACAAAACGGTACTCATGCTAGAAGCATGCTAACATGTTAATCATACTAGAAGCAATCTAGAAACATGCTAACAACATGATAATCATGCTAGAAACACGTTAGCAACATGTGCTAAAAACATGTTAATCATGTTAGAAACATGCTAGCAACATACGAAAACATGTTGAAAACAAGTTAATAACATGTTAATCATGTTGACAACATACTAAGCATGCTGGAAACAAGCTAGAAACATGTTAACACGGTAATCAAGCTAGAAGTATGCTAACAACATGTTAATCATGCTAGAAACAATCTAGAAACATGCTAACAACACGATAATCATGGTAGAAACACGTTAGCAACATTAAAATGTACTAAAAACATGTTAGCAACATGTTAATCATGCATCATGCTAACAACACTATACTCATGTCAGAAACATGTTAACAACATGCTAATCATGATAAAACATGCTAACAACATGGTAATCATGTTAGAAACATGCTAATGGCATGTTAATCATGTTAACAACATACTAAGCAAGCTAGAAACATGTTAACAACATGGTAATCAAGCTAGAAGTATGCTATGCTATGTTAATCATGCTAGAAACAATCTAGGAACATGCTAACAACATGGTAATCATGCTAGAAACACATTAGCAACATGTTAAAATGTGTTAAAAACATGTTAGGAACATATTAATCAGGCTAGAAACATGCTAGCAGCATGCTAGTCATGCTAACAACATGCTAAAACATGTTAAACTATCTATCTATCTATCTAGTTTTTTAACTTTAAGCTTTTACAACAGTTTCAAACGTTCAGACAAGGCTTTCTGGAAGTAGTAAAGCATAGAAATGTTAAAATATGGTTCTGAAGTCCCTCATTATGCATAAAATCTGTTTTTTTTTCCACCGGCTATTATTGATATATTGATTACACAACATACAGATTCTTGCAATCTTAAATTTGATTTTAGAACAGCAGTGTTTAACATCATTTTAGAGGTTTCATTGTGACTTTAGACTGACGTTCACCTCAGAGACTGGAAATCTCAGTTTGCACGTTTCATTTACACTTTACAGCGTCTGTGGTCTTTAAAGCGGTTTGATTTCAGCCTGGTTTGATCTGTTTGTGTTCTTACGGCCGGCGGACGGGTCAAAGTCCTCCGACTGTTATCTCTTCCAGGCAGGTTGAGCTATTAACCTTCGGTCAGAAAAACACACAGCAAACAATTTTAATTCAACTCGGCCTACGCAAGCAAGGTCAGAGAAAATTGAAACCGTGATGAGACTCGAAGAAATCATGGTTCCAATGCGTCCGCCGACAATTTACGATTGCAGCTCAAGCTGAGAAAAACAATAAAAGCTAATGAAGAAACGTTCAGTGTTTGTGTGCAGCTCATCAGAGCCCAATGAATCCCGAACCATCCTAAAGCAGGACGATCTGAGCAGATCTAGAAATGAACGTTGTGAGAAACGACTCCATGACGTCTGTAATCAGATCTGTGTTTTATGTGTGGAAATGCTCGTCGCTCCAGTTTCATGTTATTAGAGGGAAACACTAGATGCAGAAACTCTGGTTTTGTTCAATATTTGATGGGGGATGGAAACGCTTTTCTCCTGGAGGCCCGAACAGACCCTGTTCACGATGACGTCACGCCGTCTCATGTTGCCGCCTCCGCACACGCGTGTCAAGCTCAACTTCTCACGTCAGCGTGGCTTCGGTCTCGCTCACATCTGGACTTTGCTTTCACTCTTTGAGCTGATGCATCTATCACGGTTTAAAACTGATCCTGAGGTCATGATTGACTCTGTTTACCTTCTGAATTCAAGCAGCCTTTATAAAGTCTTGCCAACAGTTCATACATGTTAGTATATTACACTGCAAAAAAGGCTTGTCTTACACTGTAAAACAAAAAAAGCCGTAAAATTTACGGTAAAACCTGGCAGCTGTGGTTAGCAGAGTTTTACTGTGAAAAATACGGCAGCAATGTTTTACAGTTTTCACTTAAATATACAGGTAAATACCATAATTTCTGAATTTTTTAACTGATGTAATGGTGATGTACCAACCTTTTGAAGTACTGAAATCAGTTTTGTACCTTTGTAATGCACTGATAACCACCAAAAGCAGGTGGTGATGACAACATCCCATGATCAACCAAAGCCCATCACAAGGAGGTTTTAAATAATAACATTTATAGAAGATGCACAGTGTCATTCACACAAACACTAAACACCATCATGGGAACACACATAAAACTGAAATAATGCAAAAAACATTAATTTAACAACATTAGATGTAACATACAACCCTAATGTACAAAACTGCCAAGAAAATAAGATAAGACCCTTCCTCCTCGACTGGGATCGTTTAGAGTCTTTTGAAGCTCCATTTAAACTGCATTTGGGAAGTTCAAACTTCGGGGCGCCATCCATATCCATGATAAAGAGAGAAATCCTGAAATGTTTTCCTCAAAAAAACAATTTCTTTACGACTGAGGAAAGAAAGACATGAACATCTTGGATGACAAGGGTGGGAGTACATTATCTCTACATTGTTGTTATGAAAGTGAACTAATCCTTTAATTTAGTTTCCCCCCCTGGAAACAAGACTAAATATCTTGCATAATTTTGCTTATTTAGTAAATTAATCTCAATTTAAGAATTTTTAGATATTTTGACTAGAAACAAGACAAAAATCAATCTAACGTTATAACATTTTGTTTCATCTGGTTTTCGTCAACTAGAATATAGAGACATTCTAGCATACATTTTATTTTGTAAACCACATTTAGTCTCATTTTTATTTGTCAACGATATTGCATTATATATTTAATTATAGTCATCGTCACATGACCAGCATTTACGCTTCGTCTCGTCTCGCTTTCGTCACGTGATAAAGGTTCGTTGACAACGATATTTAGTTAATTTAACGATATTTTAATTAATTTTCGTTGGCGATAGCAACACTATTTATGGCCCGTTCACAACAAGAGCTGCAATGATAACTATTAATAACTATAACTACGAAATTTGAACTCTGGAATTTGAATAACCAGTGTTGGGGAAAGTAACTTAAAAGTAATGCATTACAATATGCCGTTTTATACTCAATAAAAAAGTATCTTATTGCTTTTTATGGAACGTAATGCTTTGTTACATTTGTGTTATTTTTTATCACCTAGGCTGGGCTTGTTTATTTTTTTTAAAAAACAAAAAAACCTGAAAGTTATATTTTGTCAACTCTAAAGACCCTTTCACACCAAAAGTGAAAATAATAAGCCTCAGACTGAAGGAAGTGACTCTGCACGGGGACAGGAGAGCTGTCAGTGAATAAAATGGGAAAACAAATTAACTCACTTATTTGAAAAAGTAACTTAGATATTTTGTTGTAAATTTAAAATAAATTTAAATTTAAAATAACTTGCATTACTTGTTTTGTGTTACCCCCAACACTGGTGATAATTATCACAATAACGGCAATGATATTGTTGGAATCGCTTTGGAATCCTAGCTTATTGACAGCCAATCAGAATTCATCCTAATCACATGACGTAATCAGTGGTTGATGGTACAACTGCTGTCATTCTGGAACGCTGTACCGTATGTTTTATTGTCTGTCATGCTGCTGCGGTTGTTGATGTTGGGATTTTCTCGTCATACAGGACTAACTGGCAGGTTTTTACGGAACACAGGGGAATTTCACTGGTTTCTGTGTATGCATTAATGAGAGCATGACAAAATTAAAACAGACCTTTCTTATTTTTAGAACTCACAAACCAACAAACACATAAACTCAAAGCTGCTGTCAACAAAATATACACTATGAAATGGCACATTCTGTTTGAATGAGCTGTTTTCATGATGAAGTCACTGTAACGCACAAACTCTCACATCATTAATATGTATATTACTCTTCGATTTGTTAAAGGGGTCATCGGATGCCAATTTTCCACAAGTTCATATGATTCTTTAGGGTCTCAATGAAAAGTCTCTAAAATACTTTGGTTAAAAATTCTCAATAGTAGTGTAAAAAAAACACCCTTTTTCCTTGTCAAAATCAGCTCTGCAAAATTTCAGCTCATTTTAAGACATGGCCCCTTTAAATGCCACCGAGCTCTGCTCGCCCCGCCCCTCTCTGGGATAATGTTTACTTTAGCCGCATTTAGCCATGTTTAGCTGCATTTAGCCACATTTATCTGCAAAACTTGCCAACAAGCACATTATTAAGAATGGCCATTTGCAAAGATGCATAAAAAACCCTTATCCTCACTTCTGCTGTGGGTGAAGCTGCATCAGAAACGATTCGCAGGAAGATAGATGCGTATGTAGATCGGGATTGGCACTTTCCATTTAAAAACGAAAGTAAGGTTAAACCTCTGTGTCTTCAGAGGCTCAGATGTCGGTAGTAAATGGCGACTGCTTTGTTCATTATTACATTCAACAACAGAACACCTCAATCGCTCCATTAGAGTTCCTCTGCACCCGAGTCACACAATGGCGATCGCATTCAGACTGTTTCAGCTCGGTGAGGGCGGGGCTAAGGTAAGGCGCTCATGTCAATCAAATGTGTTTCGTCACAACAACAAGCTAAGAATGAACTGATTTAAAAAGGGGATATTACTTTTAAAGATTAAAAAATACCACTGGGTGTATTTTTATCATTGTAGGGTGGTTGTGTTCACAAACTACCAACACACATTAATGTTCAAACATGTAAAAAGTTAGTTTTGCACCCGATGATCCCTTTAAATGTCCAATTTAGACCTAAATCAGTTAAAAAAACAAACAGATTTTGTCTATTACAAATGCAGTGTGACGTGAAGTTGCGTAATCAGATTATTTGTTCCAAGTAACTAGTAAAGTAACATTACTTTTTTAAAATAAGTAACACAAGTTCCTTAATTTCCTCATTTATTTCCTCATTTACTCATTTTATCTCCTGTCCCCATGTTGAGAGAAATTAGGAGTTATGAGCAGAGTCTATTCCTTTAACCTGAGGCTTAATAATTTCACTTTTGGTGTGAAAGGGCCCTTACAGTTGCCAAAATTACAACCGTTGGTTTTTTTTGTTATTATAAACAAACAAACAAGCCCAGCCCAGGTGACAAAAGGTAACACAAAAGTAATGTAATGCATTACATTTCATAAAGTAACTAAGTAACTCAATTGGTTACTTTCTCTAACGCAATAATGCAATATTGTAATGCATTATTTTTTAAAAATAACTTTCCCAACACTGGACGTGAAGTTTCACGGGTTGTTTTTGTGTCTCAGCAGGAGATCTTCATGATGGAGCTCAGTGGCAAGGAGGTGCATGAGGTCACACCGCTGTCGCCAGTCTGTGGAGCCCCTGTGATGGTGTGAAAGAAACTCCCATCAGCCACTTCGCCCCAAACACACACACACACACACACACACACACACACACACACACACAGACTGCATATAAGTGTGTTTTTCCTCTGGAGTTTCCTCTGGCTTTTTCTCATACGTTCTTGGGCCGCCTGCCGAACGCCACCAGAATGACATCATCAGCTGCTACAATGGGGCCGTTGATCTCCTGAGGGCCCGCCGGCAGCGTCACTGAGACAGAGAGACTGTTAGCGCAGAGACGGACTGAGGGATTGTGGGTATGTGCGAACGTGCGGCGCGGCCCATCGGGGCTGAGGGTCTGGTAGCTCTGCTGGAGGGCGGCCTGGACCGTGTGCTGCTGATCGACAGCCGTCCGTTCGTGGAGTATAACGCGTGTCACATCCTGGAGGCCGTGAACGTCAACTGCTCCAAACTGATGAAGAGGAGACTACAGCAGGACAAGATCCAGATCAGTGAACTCCTGCAGCATTCGGCCAAGAGGAAGGTGCGTAAAACTACAGGAATAAGATGAGTCTATAAATGTTGTTCAGGCTGCTCTTTTACAGTCAAACTAGTGTTTTGGATCTAAATCGCGCGTTGCATGTAAAAGAGCAGTGTGAATACAGTGCCTTGCGAAATTATTCGTACCCCTTCATTTTTTTTCACATTTTGTTATGTTGCTGCCTTATGTTAAACTACTTTAAATTACTTTTTATTCCCCACATCAGTCTACACTCCCTACTCCATAATGGCAAAGCAAAAAATAGGTTTTTAACATTTGTGCAAATTTATTAAAAATAAAAAACTGAAAAGATCCCGTTGCATAAGTATTCATACCCTTTTCTGGGACACTGGAAATTTAGCTCAGGAGCATTCATATTGCTTCTAGATGTTCCTACACTTGGAGTGGAGTTAAACTGTGGCAAATTCATGTGAATGAGTCTGATTTAGAAAGACACACACCTCTCAGAAAAGGTCTAACAGCTGAAAATGCAGATCAGAGCAAAAACCAAGATAACTGTCTGTAGAGCTCAGTGACAGACTTGCGTTAAGGCGATGATCTAGAGAAGAGTTCAGAAACAAATCTGCTGCATTGAAGGTTGACAGAAGCATTCTCCATAATGGAAGACGACTGGAACAACTAGGACTCTAGAAAATGTCCAAGCTGACAGAGATGGAGAGGAGAAAAGGTGAGGCAAAGAATGGCAGATGTGCAAAGCTTGTCACATCAGACCCAAAAAGACTTGAGGCTGTAAAGGTGCTTCAACTATGGACTGAGTTAAGGGTATGAATACTTATGCAATGTACTTACTTCAGTGTTTTATTTTTAATAAATTTGTAAAATTAGCAAATCTGGTTTTTGCTTTGTCATTATTATGGTGTATGGAGTGTAAATTGATGTGGGGAAAAACTCATTTAAAGCAGTTTAACATAATGCTGCAACAAAACAAAATGTGAAAAAAAATGAAGGGGTATGAATACTTTTGCCAGGCACTGTATCCTGCTGAACGTCTGATTTAGTCTGAATCGGTAAAGATCTGAAACAAAAGTTTGCATATGTGATGCATCAGGCTTTCATGGCTCATATAGTCTGATATAGTGAGAATATGAAGTAAAAAAAACAGCTCAGTTTTATTCAGAGACTCAAACTGAGCAAATCTGGTGCAGATGCTGATATTTATAAAGTGAAATTCCAATGCTTGTAATGAAAATCAATGAGATACTGGCTATAGAGTTGAAGTGTGCAGCAGACCTGAGTCTGTGTGTCCATAATGAACAAATGAAACAAACAAGCCATCGTCTCTCTCGAGGGCCATCGAGACGCCTTAGCAACAGGTTGCCGAGTGACCTCATCCCATAGTTATCTGTGCAAGCACTTAGTCTCTGTCAGTGCGTATCGCACTTTATATCTGTCAGTGTTCAGACCGAGCATCTGCTCATCTAGAGTCCAGTTTCAATCAGAGGATGTGAGTGATGTAATGTGGGTCACTGCTTTAACCGGGCCAGAAACCACCTGAGATCTTCAACACCAGCTTCACTTTCAAACGTTCGCAACACTACAAGCTACCAGCGTTGGGGGGTAATGCAAGTTATGTAATCAGATTACTTTTCCAAGTAACTAATAAAGTAATGCATTACTTTTAAATTTACAATGAAATATTTGAGTTACTTTTTCAAGTAATTTTCCCATTTATTCACTGATAGCACTCCTATCCTGTGTTGAGAGAAATTGGAAGTGAGATACAGAGACACTTCCTTGAGCATGAGGATTATTTTTGACCTAAAACCACAAAAACAGCACAGGAATATTTGTAGCAACAGCCAAAAATACATTGTGTGGGTCAAAATTATCTATTTATTTAATGATGATAATCATTAGGATATTAAGTGAAAATCATGTTCCATTCCAATATATCAAAACGTAATTTTTTATTAATAATATGCATTACTAAGAACTTCATTTGGACAACTTTAAAGGCGATTTTCTCAATATTTTGATTTTTTTGCACCCTCAGTTTGTATCTTGACCAGATCTTGTCCTATCCTAACAAACCATACTTGCCTGGAAAGCTTATTTTTTCAGCTTACAGATAATAATAATAATAATAATAATTCATTACATTTATATAGCGCTTTTCTAGACACTCAAAGCGCTTTACAGTGTCAGGGGTATCTCCTTAAGACTGGTTTTGTGGTCCAGGGTCACATATAATGAAATACAGATGATGCAATGATCAATTTCTCAATTTCCTTATGACTGGTTTTGTGGTCCAGAGCTGTCAAATACTTTTAGTGTAAAAAGGCCTTTATAGTTGCCTAAAATAACTTTTTTTGTTGTTATTAGGTGACAAAAAGTAACACAAAAGTAACACAATGCATTATGTTCCATAAAAAGTACTAAGTAACTAAGTAACACAATTGGTTACTTTTTGTATGGAGTAGTGCAATATTGTAATGCATTATTTTTAAAAGTAACTTTCCCCAAACACTGCAAGCTACTAAATAAAGTAGAAAACTACACTGACACAGCTGGACAAACATGAGTATAAATATAGAGCTATCAGATAAATGTCAGAATGTCAGTGATAGTATTGCAGTATTAAGAGATTTTACTCTGAATACAACTAGAAAACAGGGAATAGGGAGCAGATATGAACAGTATTTCATTATATGTGACCCTGGACCACAAAACCAGTCTTAAGTCGCTGGGGTATATTTGTAGCAATAGCCAAAAATACATTGTATGGGTCAAAATTATTGATTTTTCTTTTATGCCAAAAATCATTAGGAAATTAAGTAAAGATCATGTTCCATGAAGATTTTTTGTAAAATTCCTACTATAAATATATCAAAATGTAATTTTTGATTAGTAATACGCATTGTTAAGAACTTAATTTGGACAACTTTAAAGGTGATTTTCTCAGTATTTTGATTTTTTTGCACCCTCAGATTTCAGATTTTCAAATAGATGTATCTCGGCCAAATATTGTCCTATCCTAACAAACCATACATCAATGGAAAGCTTATTTATTGAACTTTCATATGTTGTAAACATCTCAGTTTTGTAAAATTTTACCTTATGACTGGTTTTGTGGTCCAGGGTCACATATGTGTGTGTGTGTTTCAGCTGGAGCTCCAGGGTCAAGAGGTCGTGGTGTATGACCAGAGCTCATCTGACCCCGCCTCCCTCTCATCAGAGGCCTTCCTCTGCGTCCTATTGGCCAAGCTGGAGAAGAGTTTCCCATCGGTCCACTTGCTCTCAGGTACACATAACACACTTGAACAGTGTTTGTTGAGTTTGTTCTGCTCATATTTCATTATTTTGACTCTAGTATTTGAGGTACAAACACTCTCTACAGCTTTAGTATGACCTCATCATTACATAACCGTGTGTGTGTGTGCGTGTGTGTGTGTGTGTGTGTGTGTGACATTTGCTGCTGACATCACACAGGAAGTGAATCCAGAGATGAGAGGAACTGAAGCTCACTGGACTTTTGTTTGGTGTGCTTGTTCCTCTTTTGAATGTTACTGTAATGTTCGTCTGGTTTTTCCTGGTCAGGTCAGCTGTCAGGTGAGGATGTCATCAGTGAGCCGCTGATAACCAGCTCGGTGTTGTGTAACAGTAGAACACACCGCTAGCGATTGATCGACACGTAGAGAGATCAGACTGACTCATGATCAGATATCCGTATCATACGTGACTATAAAGAGGTCAAAGACACACGACAGTGACGTCACTTATCAGCGTACAGTTGAACTAGTGAGGTGAACATGTTTGGTGCGTCTTCAGTTATAACTCATTATAATACTTTTAACGTCATTTCGGTTGAACGTCACTATTATGTTTTCATTTTTCATTTGTCAGTCATAATTAGACTTTATTTAATCCCAGTTAACAACTTCAGTGCTTCAACGTTTTTTTTCCAAATTTACGTTTCCATTATTATTATTATTATTATTATTATTATTATTATTTATTTATTTATTTATTTATTTTTCAGTTTTAGTCTTCTTTAGTTCTGTTTTAGTTTTTATTTATTTCCATTTTCCATTTTTCCATTGCTTTAGCTTTTTAAAATATGACTATTTAAGTTTAATATTTTTTTTTTCTGTTTTAGTTATTATTTAATACTAGTTAATAATTTGAGTGCTTCAACTTTTTAACTTCACATTTAACTTTTTAAAATACTATTTAGGCTTCCATTTCATTTTGTTTTTCAGTTTTACATTTTTTTTTTCCATTTTTTTTTTTTTTTTTGTATGTTTCATTTTTTGTTTATTTTTTTTTCAGTTAGTAATTGTAGTGTTTCATCATTTTAAAATGACTTTTTTTTATTTAGTTTTAGTTCAGTTGTAGTTTTTATGTAATAGCAATTTACAATTTTAGTGCTTCAACTTTTCAAATATTACTATTTAGTTTTCGTTTTATTTTTCACTTTCATTCTGCTTTATTTTACTTTTAATTTTATTTTACAGTTAGTAATTTTAGCGCTCCAACTTTTTTCAATATGACTATTTACGTTTAGTTTAATTCGGTTTTAGTTTGTTTTAGTTAAGTTTCAGTTTTTATTTAATACCAATTAATAATTTTAGTGCTTCAACTTTTTAAAATATTACTATTTAGGTTTCCATTTCATTTTATTTTTTCCATTTTAGTCTGTTTTATTTCAGTTTTCAATTTTTATTTTACACCTAGTCATTTTAGTGCTTCAGCTTTTTAAATGACTTTAAGTTTTAAGTCAATTTTAATTTTGTTTTTAAGTTTGTTTTAGTTATTTATTTCAAGTTAGTGCTTCAACTCTTTACTATTTAGATGGCAAGGCAGCATTTCTAATTTTCATTAGTGTTAGTTTTCATGTAAAGTTATTTATAGTGACGACAGACCAACACAAACTTAAATGCAAACTCGAAGACATGATGTGCTCGACATATGAGTCTCCATTCAGCCTCATTAGACACCAGTCTGTGTTGTATCCTGGTCCGCAGGTGGTTTTGTGGCGTTCTCGCATCTGTTCCCGGGTCTGTGTGAAGGCAAGTCCACATTGGTGCCGTCCTGCATCTCTCAGCCCTGTCTCCCTGTCAGCAGCAGCGGGCCGACGCGGATCCTGCCGCACCTGTACCTGGGCTGCCAGAGAGACGTGCTCAACAAGGTGAGATTCACTACAGAGATGTTACAAGTGCGTCTGTCACATGAACACCTGCTGATGTTTGTGTTCCCGCAGGAGCTCATGCAGCAGAACGACATCGCTTACGTGCTGAACGCCAGCAACACCTGCCCCAAACCAGACTTCATCCCCGACTCGCATTTCCTGCGCGTGCCGGTCAACGACAGCTTCTGCGAGAAGATCCTGCCCTGGCTGGACCGATCCGTGGAGTTCATAGGTTAGACACCAACATATGTGACCCTGGACCACAAAACCAGTCATAAGGTTAAATTTGACAAAACTGAGATGTATACATCATATGAAAGCTCAATAAATAAGCTTTCTATTGATGCATGGTTTGTTAGGATAGGACAATATTTGGCCGAGATACATCTATTTGAAAATCAGAAATCTGAGGATGCAAAAAAATCAAAAAGACAGAGAAAATCACCTTTAAAGTTGTCCAAATTAGGTTCTTAACAATGCATATTACAAATCAAAAATTACATTTTGATATGTTTACAGTAGGAATTTTACAAAAAATCTTCATGGAACATGAACTTTACTTAATTTCTTAATGATTTTTGGCATAAAAGAAAAATCAAAAATTTTGACCCATGCAATGTATTTTTGGCTATTGCTACAAATATACCCCAGCGACTTAAGACTGGTTTTGTGCTCCAGAGTCACATATGTGCAAGCGCTTGATTTTTTAATTCTGTTTCATTTTTAGTTCAGTTGCCTTTTTTTCTCTTCCAGTTACTAATTTCATTGGTTGGCCTTTGTAAACATTTAATTTCTTCTACGTAGACATAATAATGAGAGTCATGTTGAGAGTGGGAGGTCAGCTGACAGGAAGTGTTTTTGTGTGTTTCCTGTCAGAGAAAGCCAAGGCCAGTAACGCCAGAGTCCTGGTTCACTGTCTGGCGGGAATCTCTCGCTCGGCCACCATCGCCATCGCCTACATCATGAAGAGGATGGACATGTCGTTAGATGAAGCATACAGGTATAACAGATTCTGGGAGCTTTTATTCATCTGGGTGAATCTCATAGTGCTTGTTGAGCTGAATTGAATTAAAGGTGACATCATCCATGCATCAATAAAAATACAGAAATTATTAGTACGTTTAGCTTAATGAAAGGTTTTGTTTTGCCTGGAGTGGCTCACTCTGGAAGCCTGTTTCTGCCTCTGAATAAAAAATAAAACAACATAATTGTGACATTTTATCTCGTAATTCTGACTTTTTTTTATTGGAATAGCAAGTTTATAACTTGCAATTTTGGCTTTTTTTCGCTCGCAATTCTGACTTTTTTCTTGCTATTGCGAGGTTATATTGTGCAATTCTGACTTTTTTTTCTCACAATTTGGACTTTTTTCTCGTAATTGCGAGTTAATATCTCGCAATACTGACTTTTTTCTCACAACCCTGTCATTTTTTTTTTCTTAAATTACTGATTTTTAAATTACTGAAGTTTATATTGTTTAATTCTGACTTTTTTTTTAATCTAAATTGGGAGTTTATATTTTGGAAATCTGGCTTTTTTTTTTTAATTCTGTCATTCTGACTTTTTCTTACCATTGCAAGTTTATATTGTGCAATTCTGACTTTTTTTTTCACAATCCTCTTTTTTTTCCTTGCAATTGGAAGTTTGTTTATATGCAATTTAGACTTTTTTCTTGCAATTCAGACTTTATTTATTTTTTTCGAAATTGCAAGTTTATATCTTGCAATTCTGGTATTTTTTTCTTGCAATTCTGAAAATGTTCTCACAATCGTGAGTTCACATCTTGCAAATCTGACTTTATTTATCACAATTGCGAGTTTATATCTGGCAATCCTGACCTTTTTTTTTTTTTTTTTTTTTTTTTTTTTTACAATTCTGTAATTTTTTCCCCTCAATTTATGGACACTTTTCTTGCAATTGCTAGTTTATAATGTACAATTATGACTTTTTTCTATATATAAACTTGCATATTGCGATTTATACAGTCCAATTCTCTGGAAAATAATATGACTATTTTCTTACAATTGAAATTTTTCTTGCAATTGCATATTCATAATTCTGAGGAAAAAAAGTTAGAATTGCAAGATATAAAATTGCAAAAAAAAAAAGGCTGGACCTGTGTCACCACATCCGTGTCCGTTGCAGATTCGTGAAGGAGAAACGGCCGACCATCTCGCCAAACTTCAACTTCCTGGGTCAGCTGCTGGACTTCGAGAAGAAGCTGAAGAGCACGAGCGACGCACCTCTCAAACCCCGACCGGCGTCAGACGAACAGAAGCAGGAGCCGCTGACGATGCCCTGCGTTCTGGCCGGCGTCCCTGAGGAGCATCTGCTGGCCCGGGCGCTCTGCGGCCTTCAGCTCGGCAAGGAGCCGGAGGAGAATGTCCGGCCCAAACGCTCATTCTCCCTGGACATCAAGTCGTACGGCGAACCCGGAGCGCCTCTGCGAGCCTTTCCCGTCAGCACAGAAAGCAAGCCCTGCCAGTTCTCGCCGGTGCAGGAGGTTTCAGAGCAAAGTCCGGCCGAAGATCACGCGAACAAGACACTCCAGCGCAGCGGCAGCGTAGATGGAGCTCCGGCAGGGGTCCAGTCCTGTTCACAGCACCCGTCTAAACTGACGGCGGGCACGCTGAAGGGCTGGCACTCAGACATCGTCCTGGGACCCGTGGCCGGAGGCTGGTTCCTCTCCTCAGAGTCTGCACGCTTCTACTCCACCTCGGCTATCTTCAGCGGCGGCGGCGGTGGCGCTCAGTACGGCTGCGCTCCGGGTCTGGAGGCGGTGAGGCGACGCGGGCGGCAGCGCAGCGGGGACGGAGGAGACTCCCGCAGGAGCTGGCATGAAGAGAGCAGCTTCGAGAAGCAGCTGAAGCGCAGGAGCTGCCAGATGGACGGCATGACGGACAGCCGATCCAGAGAGGAGATGGGCAAGAGGAACAGCCAGTCCAGCTTTTCCGGCAGCATGGAAATCATCGAGGTCTCCTGAGGACTCAACACACAGTCATTTTTCTTCTTTGCTTTGTTTTTATTCATATTTGAACTCGACCTGGTCTCTCTGAACGCCAGACATCCAGTACCTCACAATATAAATTAAGGCAAGATACTACAACGGGTAAACCTTAATATACATCACCGGCTGATAGATTACATTAACCTCCGGTTTCACAGACAGGGCTTAAAGGAGTAGTTCACTTTCATAACAACAATGCACAGATAATGTACTCACCCCCTTGTCATCCAAGATGTTCATGTCTTTCTTTCCTCAGTCGTAAAGAAATTGTGTTTTTTTGAGGAAAACATTTCAGGATTTCTCTCTTTATCATGGATATGGATGGCGCCCCGAAATTTGAACTTCCCAAATGCAGTTTAAATGCAGCTTCAAAAGGCTCTAAACGATCCCAGTCGAGGAGGAAGGGTCTTATCTAGCGAAACGATTGGTTATTTTCTAAACAAATTGACAATTTATATACTTTTTAACCTCAAATGCTGGTCTTGTCTCATCTCTGCGCAGTGAATGTGTGGTCAGTAGAATCCAGGTCAATGCAGTTAGGGGACGTCTAAAAACTCCCATCTCGTTTATGTCTTCAATGTCAAAATCGTTCTACAATGCTGTTTTTACCTTTTTTTTGTAAAGGGCGTTTGAGTTTCTTTGTATGTTCACTTTGTAAACACTACTTTTGCAGCGATCTAAGGTGATTTTGAAGTTAGGGAAGAAAATGAGATGGGAGTTTTCAGACATACCCTAACTGTATTTACCCCAATCACACAGACTTCAAATGTGCAGAGACCAGACAAGACGAGCATTTGAGGTTAAAAAGTATATAAATTGTCAATTTGTTTCAAAAATAACCGATCATTTGGCTGGATAACACCCTTCCTCCTCGACTGGAGTCTTTTGAAGCTGCGTTTAAACTGCATTTCGGAAGTTCAAACTTCGGGGCGCCATCCATATCCATTCTAAAGAGAGAAATCCTGAAATGTTTTCCTCAAAAAAACATAATTTCTTCACGAGTGAGGAAAGAAAGACATGAACATCTTGGATGACAAGAGGGTGAGTACATTATCTGTGCATTGTTGTTATGAAAGTGAACTATTCCTTTAAGCCTAGTCCTAGACTAAAATGTAAGTCTGAGCTGTTTCAGCTGAAAGAAACTGGCACTGTTTGATCTTAAAATATATCAGTGCCATTGTTTTGTCTCAAGATGCACACCAGTAATGTTTTTTTTCTAAGCATGTTTATAAAAATTACTTAAATGTCCTAATTGAACTATGGCCTAGTCCTGGCTTAGTCTAAGCCCTGTCTGTGAAACCAGGCCTAAGAATAACAAACCATTTTTTTCCTGAAATGTTGTTTAAATAGTAATACACAACATGAGGCATTGCCTAATTAAATATGCAATCATATGCATATATTTCCAGTACATAAAACTGAACATTGGATAAATCCAGGTTCAAAATTTTGGATTCCTCTTTTTATCAGAAAATACTGTCAGAAAACACAGTGGTTTGCCTGTAGTGTCTTGCCTTAAGAGCGTCTTTTGTTGTATTTTTGGCTTGCATGTGTTGAATTATGATCTCAGGAATCTGTTGGAGATCTAGAATCAAACCCACACACAAATCTGTGATTCTCTCCATCGTCAGGCTCAAACGTGTGATGATGCTCGTTTCTATCAAGGTTGAACAGACTGCTACGTGACGCTTCTGTGTTTCTCGGCAGCAGCTCGTCCGTCATTCACACACAGACGCAGGATTCGATTCGATTCGCTAGTGCTGCATCCAGAACCCTCCAAACCTCCAGCAGCTTCTTCACGCGAGACGTCAGACCTGATGAGACACAGACGAGATGCACTTCATTCGTCTGAGCACTTTACAGATGAGATACACTTCAGTGTGTCTGCGTTTCTCTTTTCTCCATGACCTGTGATTAATTGTACAGGTTTGCCTTCTTCAAGGGTCGTCAGAGGTCGTTGATCATCTGCATTGAATCATCTGTTCCAGGATCAGCTGTCGAGCTCCATAAAGACTCATTCGGACCGTCCTCATCGTGCTGAAACCATCTTCCTCTGATTTGCGTTTGATGACTTTGAACAGAAGGACAGAATCAGAGTTGCCTAAAGCTGTGAAATTGAGCTGAAGACTGAACGAATCGGAAGCAGCGTCTGAATCACGAGTCTCTGAATCGCATTCGATATGCTTTTACACAGACCTCAAATCTACAGTGATCAGTGTTTTATATTTTTACAATAAAGTCAAATGACTGATGATATAATCATTCATAAGACAGATCAGACATTATTTTTGTCATTGGTGTCTCGGATGGTGCCGCTGTGAGATGAGCGAGAGCGTTTCTGGAGATATTAATCAGTAGCTGTTTATTGATTGTTGAAATAAAACACAAGTGGTACTTGAACATCTTCAGCTGTCTCCATTAAAACATTGGATGTGTAGAGCTGATCTTCATCTGGATCAGTCTATAAACCGGGTCCACGTTGTAGGTGGCGCTGTGACACAAGTGTGCGAATGTGCAATGCATTATAATGTACACGTAATAATACATAAAATACCATTTAACAAATACAGGTTTGCAATATTGAGCAAAAAACAAAAACAAATGAACATGCTGGCTGTGATTGGACCACAGATGATCACGTAATAATTTTCTCTTTACTTCTAATAATAATTGATTAACCTCAAAGACAGACCTTTTGTGAGCTCTGAGCTTGTCAATCGTTTGAATACACATTTTTCGAAGTTATCAGTTCGCATTAATTAAACTTATTTTTAAAGTCATGTTTTTTTTAGCGGAATTTGTGGTGAAAAACTACATTTCCCAAGATGCTGCCCAGAAAAAACCACCAGTCAGCGAGCAAAGCACTCCAAATGCGTTTTTTTTTAGCTCCGCCCGATTTAATATTTATAGCTCCGCCCACTTCAAATGAAGCACCGCGAATGACGTAATCGAGCCGCTCTCCCTATGCTCTAATTTTTTTTAAATAATAATAAATAGTAATATATTAATTTATTGTTTTTAATGTAATAAATATAAATTTAGTATATATATCTGCAATGTGTAATGTGATTCGCTGGTTCATGGCTTATAACGCTTTAGTGAAAACTTTTCAAATCCTAATAGAAAGAAAAAAAAACTTAAAGAATCAGCGTTCTAATGTATTTACTGTTTATAAGTCACCTGTATATGTGGTTTCTTGTTAATGAACGATTTCACAAGTTTTTACATTAAAACAGCGGGTGTTTGTCGCCCTCTAGTGCTACAGATGCGGTACAGCATCATCAACAATATGCGCGCACACGTCACATTTAAGAGTTCAGAGTTTTATTCGTTTCGCCAACTGAGTGTTTATAAGTATACATTTACTTGACTTACACACCCAAACATATTTTATAGCTTCATAATTTAATAATTAAAATAATAAACGCCGCTGCTGAAGATGCATTGAATGTGTGTGTCCAGCAGGCGGCAGTAACGCGCAAAACAGCTCTTCCGGCGCGATTCGTTTTCTCTGAAGAATCATGGGTAATGTAGTTTTCCATCAGGAAAATCGCTGTTAATCTTTTGGTCAATAAATGTACTAATTCTTACATCAGAAAGTGTTTCCCGTGATATCAGTTGATATCCAGAGGCACCTATGAAATGGAAACAGTGATAAAATATGGTCAGCAAATTTTTATTGCCAAATAAGGTAAAGAAAATTCATTTTAAAATATTGCATAGATATTTTTTTTATTTCTCAATAAATTTAAAGAAGATATCGATATCTGACAAAAGTATTCTTTTTATAATACCGAATCTGAAACTCTCACACATTTATTCTGTAATTATAGTTTTTCTAAAGACTTTTGTAAGCAGGTGTCGATAAAAAAAGCAATATATGCATATTTTGCGATAAACTTACAATGTATTTTTTTCTATAGATACAACCAACAGCTTTAAACGGATCTTTCCCTCTTTAAAATTCATATTATTGTACCTTTGTCTTTTTTGTTCAATTTCCAAACGCTTTTTTGCAATCATAGTTTGTAATGTTGTGATTATCCTGGTAGCTGGTTGATTTGGTTCATGGTTTATAACGCTTGAACGAAAACTTAAACGGCAATTTAATGAAAAATATCACACGTTCATACATTACAACAGCGGGTGTTTGTCGCCCTCTTGTGCTGCAGATGCGGTACAGCATCATCAACAACAAGCGCGAAGACTTCACATTTAATAGAGAGCTTTATTTTTTTCGCCAGCTGTGTATTTATAAGTATGAATTTACTAGACTTACACCCAAACATATTTCATAGCTTCATAACCGAATAATAAAAATAAAAAACGCTGCTCCTATAGATGCGTTTTATGTGTGTGTCCAGCAGGCGGCAGTAACGCGCAAAACGGCTTTCTGGCGCCATTCGCTTTCTCTGAAGGATCATGGGTAATGTAGTTTTTCAACTAGTAAAATCGCCGTTAATGTTTTGGATAATAAACGTAACAATTCTTACACTAGAAAGCGTTACCCGCGATATAATTTGTTATCCAAAAAATGGAAACACTGATAAAATATGGTCAGCAAGTTTTTATTGCCAAATAAGGTCAAAGAAATTAATTTAGAAATATTGCATAGATATTATCCCTGTAATGCTTTTTATCACGATGTTATTTTTGTAATTCTGAATATGAAACTATCACACATTAATTTAATTATAATAATATTATCATTTTAAGTTACATTAAAAAAGAAAAGAAAAGAAAAGAAAAGAATGATTGACCGCTCTGAGTGACCAATCAAAACGCTTCCAGTAAGACCCGCCCTTCGGAAGAGGATTGACGTCAGGATTCTCCGCCTTGCTGCTTCCTCTTTCACAGTGGCCGTCAGCGAGAGACACCATGAAGGCGTCTGGCACAGTACGTAAAAACCTTTTTAAATCATCTCACAGTCGTGTAAACCTCACAATTAAAACCCGAAAACACACATAAGACAGCCAATTATCCGTAAGAGCGACTTTACCCGACGCACGTTTAGGATTAAAGCGCTAAATTTGCTTTGACGTGTTGATTGTGGCGGAGAGCGGAACATGGCGGCTGTGGAGAGACTCCATGTGCTCATCATTGAACACGAACACATTACACATCTCAGGATTTTGAGTTAGTTTGCTGTCTGACACGCTCTTAACTCATCTATTCCTGTATTTTAGAGTGTTTAAGTGACGTTATGTATTATAACTGCGCGGATGTGTATCACAGTCTTTGTTTTCTGAGCGCTAATCGCGAGTAGTTCATGTAGACTCGAAGTGTCCGTATTCTAGATTTATTTAGCACTGATGCGTTAATTTTTTGCGCATTTAAGTAAATACAAATCAGGTTTTTGTAAATGTAGGTAAGTAAAAGATGTTCAATCACGCTCCTTCCCGCAGGGAAGTTGTTAGACTTCAAACAGGATAACTTGCTTCTAAAAACAGCAATGAAATAGATATTAATTGTTAAACACCTAATAATCCATAGAAACTTGATAAAGCTTTATTGGAAAAATGTTAAACAAATTTCACGAATTTTACAAAATTGCAAAGAAATGGCAAGTAACATTGATGTAAAAGTAGAGTAAACATTTATTTTCTCGTTGAATGCGCGCTGATTATCTTTATTTACAACTTTGAAGAATCAAGTGCAAATTTCTGTTCACCTCTATTCAGTCGCACCGAAACTAGTTTGTCTTCACGCTTGTTTCCCAGTGAATTTATGTGAGACTCTAACTAAAATGTCATTTATATCGATCTCTGAATGTGTTTCTCTCTTTTTCTCTGCAGCTTCGGGAGTATAAGGTTGTTGGGCGCCTGTTGCCCTCTGCTAAAAACCCCGCGCCCCCTCTGTACCGTATGAGGATCTTCGCCTCAAACCATGTTGTGGCCAAGTCTCGCTTCTGGTACTTCGTCTCCCAGCTAAGGAAGATGAAGAAAGCCTCCGGAGAGATTGTCTACTGCGGCCTGGTACGAATAGGGCTGTTAGGTTCTCGAATGGCTTTGGCAGTCACTATTTGTTAGTTGTATGGTATTTGATGTGTAGTACTATGCAATGAAACTGACAACAAATCTCTTTTAGAGAATGAAAGGTGATGATTAGCAAAGTCCGTTCACACATATAGCTTTATTACAGCGTTTCAGACATTCTGTGACGTAATTGTTGACATGAGTTTAACAAACACACCTTTGCGTTCAACCTGCACACAAAACCCAAGGGTTATTTCCTCACAATGTAATGCCCTTGCCATGTGTGCAAAAAGAAACCTCGAACCTTGTCGCCTTTCATAGGCTGTAAACGTGCCACTGAAAGTGAATTCAAGGTGCGACATGAGATTCTGCTGTACGAGTGTTGCTGCTTTTTGTTACTCTATAACAGGGGTGCACAACCCTGTTCCTGGAGATCTACCTACCTGCAGACTTTAGTTCCAGCCCTGCTCCAACACAGCTGTCTGTGATGATCAAGTGCTACCTAAGAGATGAATTAGCTGGTTCAGGTGTGTTTGATTAGGGTTGGAGCTGAACTTCGTAGGATGGTAGATCTCCAGGAATAGGGTTGGGCACCCCTGCTCTATAACAACCTTTGTGACTTATCTGTAAAAACATGAATTTCTTTTTTGATGTTGAGGGTTGATTCCCTTTTTTGGATGGAGGTCAATTCCCTTTGGAATCGATTCCCAGCTCTAGTAGGGAGCAGGCACCGAGCTTTTACCTGTTGCTTTGAGACGCTACGAAATGCATTTAATCTAGTTGAGCTACAACTTGTCTTTGAGATGATAAGCCTAGAGTTTAACCACTTGTTTATTTCCCTATGGTGTTCTTGCACAGGTCTTTGAGAAATCGCCCCTCAAGGTGAAAAACTTTGGCATCTGGCTGCGTTACGACTCCCGCAGTGGAACCCACAACATGTACCGCGAGTACAGAGACCTGACCACGTCTGGAGCCGTCACTCAGTGCTGTGAGTTTCACCAACACACGCTTGTTTAATCTGCACACACAAACCCAAGGGCCATTTCCTCACAATGTCATGGCCTTTGCCACGTGTGCACAAAGAAACAGAACCTTGTCGCCTTTCATAGGCTGTAAACGTGCCACTGAAAGTGAATTCAAGGTGCGACATGAGACCCCGCTGCGTGAGCGATGCCGCTCTGTTTTTGCGCAGTAGTAAATGTTATGTTTTTGACTTGTGCTTCAGATCGCGATATGGGTGCCAGGCATCGTGCCCGCGCTCACGCCATCCAGATCATGAAGGTGCAGGTCATCCCAGCCAACAAATGCCGCAGACCCGCCATCAAGCAGTTCCACGTGAGTTTGCGTGTTCAGATGACGCTCATCAGTTTATATTTGTATACAGCTGTGATCGAGAGCTGCTTAAACCTGCAACTGACGGCTTTAATGTTTTGTCTGAATTCAACAGGACTCCAAGATCAAGTTCCCTCTTCCTCACAGGGTTCTGCGTCGCCAGCACAAGCCCCGTTTCACCACCAAGAGACCAAACACTTTCTTTTAAAGTGTATGTTTGTGCTTTTCACATTACAGAAGAATAAAAGTGGAGAAAATCAAAAGTCTTGTATGGTTTTTAATTGGTGAGATCCTTAAAGAATATCTCTGGGTCCCCTAAAATTAGAAAAGGGGGACATTTGCAAAAGAAAACATTTTTAGGACCAATGAAATTGCATTGTGATGTTTGTGATGTTAAAATGTTTCAATGGGTTTTTGTACTGTGTTTTTATATATTTTTTGGTTTTATAAATGTGACCCTTGATCACAAAACCAGTCTTAAATAGCACGGGTATATTTGTAGCAATAGCCAACAATGCATTGTATAGGTCAAAATAATTTTTTTTTAATGGCAAAATCATTAGAATACAATGTAAAGATTATGTTCCCTGAAGATATTTTATAAATTTCCTACTGTAAATACATCAACTTTTTGATTGGTAATATGCATAGCTCCAACCTTATTTGGACAACTTTACAGGCATTTTTCTCAGTTCTAGTATAGAATAGTTGTATCTCTGCTGAATATTGTCCTATCCTAACAAACCATACATCAGTGGAACTTATTTAATCAGCTTTGGAAGCTTCTGTATAAATTCAGTAAAAAAAAAATGTACCCTTATAACTGGTTTTGTGGACCAGCGTCACAAATTTGTGAGTTAAATTTTAATATGTAGAAGTAGTCTGATCATTGAGAATATTTATATACAGTAATAAGTGGAGGCTGCATAGTTGTAATGTCACAGTGAAAAATGGTATAATGCTTAATGAACATTAAAGGAAAACGATAGTAGACAACTGTAAGTGTAATATGTGACCCTGGAGGAGAAAAACAGTCATAAGTAGCCAAAAGTACATTGTGTGGGTCAAAATGATCTTTTATTCCAAAATACATCAGGTTATTAAATAAAGACCATGTTCCATTAAGATATTATGTAGATTTCCTACTGTAAATATATCAAAATGTAATTTTTGCTTAATAATATGCATTGCTACAAACTTCATTTGGACAACTTTAAAGGTGATTTTCTCAATATTTTTTTTTTTGCACCCTCAGATTCCAGATTTTCAAATAGTTGAACCTCAGCCAAATCATACATTAATAGAAAGCTAATTTATTTAGCTTTTAGATTACGTATAAATCTCTTATGACTGGTTTCGCTGGTTTCGTGGTCCAGGGTCACATATAAGACTGTATTGCTCTGGTAATAGCTGTGGAATGTGGTTGGTTTGCACTTTTGAAATCCATTTTCATTGAATTTCTCTTAAAAACAGTAGTAAATATAGCTAACACTGGTGTTCATAAATCCAACAGTGTTTTTTTTCGTACATTTACACAGTTGTTTAGTTTTAATATCAATGGCGGCATCGACCCTAACGTGTTTGTAGTTTGAAAGCCACATGTTGAGAAAAAATAATGATTTTACTGAGAACAAATACGTTTGAAATCTGACAACTGCGTTTCTCAGTCGCCGCCACAAGATGGCAGAGTTTGACCGCAAACGGAGCGTCTTAACAACATACTCTTAATTCTTTCAATCTGCAGTATTAACGTATAATAGTGACTAAACAAAAAAAAAACGGCATATGACAGTTGTGCTCTTATTATGACATTTCTAATCTCAAAGCCAGCATCTTTGATATGTATCACCGATTTCCTTGTAGAGTTACGGTTTATTTAGATAAATGAACTTCCGGTGTGTTTGATTAGACATGGAGCTGAACTCTACAGGGCCGTAGATTTAATCAGATACAGGCGATATAGTACGACAAAAAAGTATATGTTTGAACAATGAAAGAATTATTAGGAGGCCTTGTATTTATACAGATCATGACATTTCCAACACTGTACAATCTGGCGTCATTTTCAGGTAAGATGAACTTTGTTTTGGCGTTTGTCCGTTACTAAATTGATGTGGGTGGTTGCTAAGGTGTTCTTTTTGGTTACTAGGGACTTGCTAAGATGCCATTGATGGTCTCTTACTGAATCAAGTCTGAAAAGCCAGGTAAGTAAACATATTTGCACGCAGAATATCGCATTAAATTGCATAAAACACCAAGACATGAAGAAAACAAAAACGTGAAGTGGATACATTTAACTGTTGCATTATTTGGTATAAATGAGTTAATTAAAAAATAAGGAAACAAATAATTAACTATGGAAAACGTTTAACGGATAAATTCGTAGATGAGTTATGAGGCTAGATAACTGGCTAATTATCTATTTATTTATTTAAAAAAATGAAATAGTATGAATAGCACTTGTATACAACTCTTACTAATTCTGTTTGCTAATTAAAGATATGTATACGAATTTTGCAGGTTTTTTTTTTCCAACAAAGACAAACTAAACTCGTTCACACCAAGAACTGTAGGCTAACTATAACGATAAAAATAAAGTTTTGAAACCCCTAATTTGGTTAGAATAGGAGAGATCAGACCACAACTATAACTTTAACAAAACAAAGGAATGATATTGTTGGAATCACTTTTCAGAATGATTTTTTCCCCCACGTAAAATATAAAAAAAATTGACAGCCAGTCAGAGTTCAAAGAAGGCGAGTATTTAAAGCAACAGCACGTTTAATAAACAGGTTATCTTACTTGAGTGTAAACACATATAGGCTATAGCTATTTTTATAGGTGTCTCTTTATAGTCTTTATCATTTTTGAATAAGAAACCAAACACTTCTGCACATGTCACATGAAGTCACTCGACCACCTCAAAACATGGTGCACCAGCATGAAGGTGGTTTATTGATATATTGATGGGTGAATCTGTGGGTTCAGCTGTGGGCTGTGTGTCGATTTCATCCTGGGACAACACTTTCCAGGAAGCGTCCAGCACCCAAACCTCAAGCCACATGTTCCACAGCACATAAAGTTCTGGGTTCAGACGGTTACCGGCAGGTAGAGCGAGTCTCAGCGCCTGCGACGCCTCTGTGTGTGTTTATGTGTTTTATGAGGAGAAAAGTGGAAGGTCACAAATCAGATTCTGTGCAGGACCGTCCAGCGAGGACGACTGAGGTCAAACCTGTGGGTTGTGCAGTGAAAATACTTAAATGTGTGTGCTTTCGTATACAGTCATCCCAGGATCAAAAATTATATTTTTGGGGGGCAATGAGGGTTAGTATGCAGTGATAAACAGCCATATGCTTCATTATTGTCACATGACCTCACTAATGTTACATTTTTAAATCAGCAAGTGGCTCACTGTAATAAATAAATAAATTATAAAAAAAATAAAAAAATAAATATACATACAATAAAATTATATAAAATTTGACTACAGTCATCTCCGAATCAAAAGAAAAAAATTGAAAATGTATTATATAAAATTCCATAATTTTTCATATATTTAAATCAGCAAGTGGTCCAATGTTAACAAAAAAAAATAAAAATAAAAATAAATAAATATATATTTGTCCCTGAATCAAAATGAAAAGGATAAATAAAATTAACTTATATTTTAATATATAAAATTATAATAAATTATATACAATTAAATCAGCTAGTGGCCCACCTTTATCAAAAATTAAATAATTTATATAAATTATAAAATGATATATAAAAAAAACATTTCATCCCGGAATAAAAAAACTACATTAAATATTATATTTTATTTAATATAAAAATTTTGATACATTATATACAATAAAATCAGCAAATGGCCCACCTTTATATTAAAAAATTTAATATATAAAAAAATATATATATAAATAAATTGTAAAATTGTATAAAATAAAATTCAAAACTTCATCCCAGAATCTGAAGGAAAAAATAAATAACTACATTATATATTATATTTTATTTAATATAAAAAATTTGATACATTATATACAATAAAATCAGCACGTGGCACACCTTTACATTAAAAAAATAATATATATAAATTATAAGATGGTATAAAATTAAATCCCTTCTCAGAATCAAAAATTAAACATAAATAACTACTTTATTTTTTATAATGTAAATTAGAAATGATTACGAATGACATTTGATTAATAGTATCAATAACTTCAGAATTGCATAATTGACAATAAAAATGTGTATTACAGTAAATAAAGTTAATTTTTATTACATGTTGACTCTAATAGCAGGTTAACCCAAATTTGTTGTTTGTCTCTTTATTAGAGAAGAGTAGAGTAGAGTAAATGGCTGAAAACACACTTATGTACGGGCCGTACAGCAGTTCTCCCACACACTACCTGAGTCAGAAGCGCTGACCCAGCAGCTCACGGCCCACGGCAGCCAATTTGATTGATTGGACTGCGAGTTCCCACATTCAGGACACAGGGAGAGTTTCACAGGATGTGCAGTAAAACGCAGAGAGCCATGTCAAAACCTCCCACTGCGGTAGTGCTTCAACACTTGGTCCAAGCAAACACTTAAAGTATAATGTTTTTGAGACACAGGCCGGCTACTGAAAACCTGCCATGAATGACTGGCCTCACACACGGATCTAAAAAGAGAGAAAATCAACATGGGAAAGAGAAAAAAAAATCATTAAATAGAACATTTCATGCTGGAGTATCAGAACAAATGACTGTAGTATGCAGTATGTACAGTGTGCTGAGTATGAGAACATTCTATATGCACAGAATACACAGATGATCTATTTACAGTATAACACTGTCAGAAATTCTATATACCTGGAATATTTATGCATTAGCATCTGAATAGCAGTTTGAATAGCATTCGCCTCACAACACCCTCGAAGTATGCGATTAGAAATCTGACACACTTTATGCACTGTACAGAATACGAAATCCCACAATACTTTGTGGTCAACCTTCAGTTTTAATGGAAGCTTGTTTTCAAAATAAAACGGGTAACTGCAACTCACATTTGTGAGATCTAAACTCAGAATTGGGAGATAAAATGTTGAAAAAGATCCCTTTTTTTTATTCCATTGTGGAAACAAAACAAAACACACACAAACACGCACAGAATCGGGAGATATAGAATAGCGTGAAATTTTTGCAGATGTAAACGCACAATTCAGAACAGCGATATGCAAGCTCAGAATTCCAAGAAAAAAAGTCGAAATTGCAAGATGCAAACTTGGAATTCCAAGAAAAAAGTTGCAACTGTGGGATGTAAAATCAGAATTCTGAGTAAAAAAAGTCAGAATTGCCAGATGCAAACTCAGAATTCCTAGAAAAATGTTGGAATTGCAAGATGCAGACTTAGAATTCCACAAACAAAATATTGCAAATATGAGATGTAAACACAGAATTTCGAGGAAAAATGTCAGAATTGCGAGATGCAAACTCAGGATTTCTAAGTAAAAGTTTGGACTTGGGAGATGCAAACTTCAAATTCCAAGAAAAAAGTCGGAATTGTAAACAGAATTCAATGAACAAAATATTGCACATGTGAGATGTAAACACAGAATTCCATGTGAAAAAGTTGGAATTGCGAGATAAAAACTCTGATTTCCAAGAAGAAAATTGCAGCTGTAAGATGTGAAATCAGAATTCTGAGTAAAAGACGTTGCAAATGTGAGATGTAAACACAGAATTCCGAAGAAAAAATTCTGAATTGCGAGATGCAAACTCAGGATTTCTAAGTAAAAGTTTGGACTTGAAAGATGCAAACTTCAAATTCCGAGAAAAAAGTCGGAATTGTGAGATGCAAACTCAAAATTCCAAGAAAAAACTTGGACTTGGGAGATGCAAACTTCGAATTCTGAGAAAAAAGCCAAAATTGCGAGATGAAAAGTTGGAATGACCTCTTTTACTCGAAACAGCTTTCCATAAATTTCATTCTGATTAATGAACCAAAAGTGAATTACAGTCTTGTACTAGACTCATTATTTTGATCAGACTGCCAAATGTTAAGATGATTTGAAAGAAAAAAATGCTAAATAATCTGTTTTGTTAGATGATAATTTGATTACACTAAATAAAAAATGCAATATAATGAGGGCGCTTAACAGCAACCTATCAGAAATCATTTTAATATGCTGATTTGCTTCTCAAGACACATTTCCTATTAGAAGGATTAGAAGGATTTATTCAAGGCTGAAGCTGGTCATGGGAATTTATCTGGGAGTGAGCTGTCCGCTGGTCATCTTAGTTCAGTCTCTAGTGTGTCCAGAGTGACGAATCATGGCATCAAACTACAAACAAAATGTCTTGTGATCACTAGCAGGGCAACAATACACACAAGTTCTCTATTCAGATTTGCGCTCCACTTGGCGTGAGCAACAGAGCAACGATGAGGGGAAGTAAGAAATGACTTTGAAGCGTCTGCCCGTCAGTATCTGTTTCACAGGCTTAGTGTTCAGCCGCTGACCGAAGAACCGAGCAGCGCAGCATGGCGCCAACAGCCTCCGGGGAAAAGAGCTGAACTGCAGCGCGATTAAGAAGCTGAATGCGATGAGTCGGACGGTCCGAACGGCCGGAAAACTAGACATTAACGCCACCTACGCTCGCACATTTAGACTGCATTAGAGTGCTTTAGTGAGAAGATGATTTTCTAGGGAAAGAATGGATGGAGTTTTTTCTACTTCTGAATCCATGATGGAAACAAAACAAAAGAATAAACAAACGCATTGAGAGTTATAAACTCAGAATTATGAGAAAAAGTCAAAAATTTGAGATATAAACAGAATTCTGAGAAAAAGTTTTAACTGTGAGATGAAAAAAAAGGTCGGCATTGCCAGATGCAAATGCAGAATTCCATGAAAAAAATGTTGGAACTGCAAGATGCAAACTCAGAAATCCAAGAAAAAATATTGGAATTGCGAGATGGAAACTCAGAATTCCAAGAAAACTATTTAAAATCTCCATGAATTTTCTCCATAGGGAATTTGATTTTTTTAATAATAACTGATACACCTTTAATGACAGGCCTTTTGAGATCTCAGAGGTTGTTAATTCATTGTATGTGCTTTTGTTTAACCTATCTGTTCACATTAATTCAGTTTATTTTTAAAATGATCGTGGTTAATAGCGGAATTCTTTGTGAAAAACTACATTACCCATGATGCTGTACAGAAAAACCCACCATCATTTCCAGTTTCTCCACAATTTTTTAATTTGAATAATGTCATTCACAATGCTTCATGGGATTCTGTACCCAAAAAGTGGGCGGGCACTAATGCACTCTATTACTTGTTGAAACTCTCTGATTGGTGGAGATTTCTTTGCAGAATTATGGGTCATGAAGTTTCTCACTAGGAGTTCCATTGTTAAACATGATTCTTTAAGGAATAAGTTGAAATAATACGAGCATTTGGCTTCAATAAAAAAAAGCATATACCATCCATTAACAATCACAACAGGTATTCTATGAAGATTTCTATGAAGAAAATAAATGGAGTTTTCACTTCCGGAACAGACTGTTGCTCATGACTCTGCAAGGAAATGTTCCTCGGCGTGTTTCTGGCCAAAATCCCCCTCGCTCCCTCAAATAAAGCCAGCATTATCAGAGGACGGCTCTCTGGGTGCTGAAGGAACCGAATACACACACTTTTGTATGTTCATTGAGTTCAAATTGACCCCTTTTCCTCTAAAGGTCCAACAGTCTTTCCACAAATGGATTTTTGATCCATTAAAAGAAAAAAACGCGGGAGAAAGAAGGCCTCTCCTTTCAGGTTGACAGCAGGGGAATTCTGGGATGTGTTGCCAGTGGCGACCACAGGATGAACTTGAGGAACGTCAGCGAGAGCTTTGGCCGAAGCAGAGCTCAAATATATCTGCTCTTTGATTCCCACAGACAGGAGAGACGCTTATTTTAACGTTCCAGAGGTTGAAAGTGCACTGCCAGCGTTTCAGCGTTGCTATAAAAAGATTTATACCTCAAAAACTGAAATATAAATACTAATCACATTTCATGGGTTTGTTCAGTTTGGTTTAACTGCTGTTTCACGAATTACAGGCATCAGTTGATAACTGTTATGTTTTATTGCAAAATCTTAAATCAGAACAGACGTAATTTGCAGAACTTGATTAATTTGTGTTTATAAAACCCTCCTGTTGTATTGGGGTCAAATTGACCCACATTGGTTTCCATGTGGTTCGCCAACAATAAAGACTACGAAAACACCAAAGAGTCTTGTTTCACATTAAAACCTTTGTTGCAGATATAATAAATTTGGAACTATGGTGATTGATTTTTGGCGAACTGCATGGAAACCAGTGGAGGTTAATTTGGTGACCATTTTAGTGACCAAATTTTGTTTAGCCTTTCCAAAACACATTTATGTGCTGAAACCTTGGATGAACATTATTGACTCTAAATGAGAAAAATCCACCAAATTTCAAGAAGAAATAAATTGTTTAAACAGAATCTAAAGCAGTTAAAAAATCAGATATGGGTCAAATTGACCTGTAATACAATAGGAGAGTTTTAAAAACTGTAGTTTGATTTGATAGGTTATCATATATTCAATATTTTGGTCTTTTACAAGGTACAGTAAAGGTTTTCTGAGACTCTTTGTTGTTTTTCGCAATGTTGATTTTTGATGAATTGCATGGAAACCAATGAGCTCTCAGTTGAAAATCATTGTAGTCACCAAAACTGTGTACAGCCTTGATACCTGATACAGAGACCCAGAGACGTTTAGCTGTTTTTGTTGAAAATGTTGATTTTTGGGAAAATGTATGGAAAGCAATGGGAGTCAATTTGACCCCAACGACATCATAGTCACTAATTTGTGTTCAGCCTTTCCAAAACACATTTATGTGTTGAAACTTTGCATTAACATTCATGACTCTAACTGAGAAAAATCCACCAAATTTCAAGACAAAATAAATAGTTTAACTATTGTTTGAAGCAGTTTAAAAATCAAATATGGGTCAAATTGATCTATAATACAATGGGAGGGTTTTAAAAACCGTAGTAGTAGTAATTTGCTAAGTTCTCATGTATTTCATATTTTAGCCTTTGACAAGTCATGATAAAGAGACTCCGAGACCTTTTGCTGTTTTTTAAAATGTTGATTTTTGGGAAATTGTATGGAAACCAATAGGAGTCAATTTGACCCCAACACCATCGTAGTCACCAAATTGTGTCCAGCCTTTCTAAAACACATCTGTGTCTTGATACTTTGCATGCATATTCATGACTATAAATGAGATCAGTCTACCAAATTTCAAGAAGAACTAAATAGATGAATCAGTTTTTCATTACGTTTAAAAGTCAAATGTAGGTCAAATTGATCCACAGTACAATAGGAGGGTTTTGAGAAGCACAAAGTCAGAAATCAGATTCTGAGTACATTCATTTTATGCCACAGAGTAGTGTTGGGTCGAGTCCACCTAAGTCGAGTCCGAGTTGAGTCCGAGTCTTTATCCATTCGAGTCCGAGTCCAAAATTGGTCGAATCCGAGTCCAACTAAACACTACTGTTTTTCAGTATCTTAACCTTGTTTTAACCTTTACAACTACAATAAGGCAATGACAATTTAAATGTAAAAAAGCAAACCGCTATTGCATATTGCCATTTGGATTTTTTATTTCACACCATCTCATCTCATCTCATCTCATCTCCTAATTAGTGTCCTGCTCAGCAAACTTTAAAGTCATGTAACAGAAGTTATAACTTATGTATTGTGACCTATTTTATAGTGAAACAGCTTTTAGAATGTGAAAAAATATAGGGCAAGAGAGGACTTGACTTTATTTGCTGTTATATAGTAAATATATAAATTCAGCGGGGTGGGTAGGAAGCTTAGTGAATGAGACCTGAGGAGCAGAAAATTGACCTCTGAAATTTATCTCTGATTTTGGCTGTTTTGGGTTTTATATGACGAATGGTAAGACCTTAGACAGGGTTGCATTGGCATTGGCATGGCATTTAGATTTTTTTTCTTAGAAAAATATGAGGCTGTAAGGGGACAGTTTTTAAGTAGCAGTCTATGGAGGCCATGGAATAAAAGAGTAAAAAAAGTAAATTTGAGTTTATATTTCAAAATTCTGACTTTATTTTCACAATTCCGAGATTATATATCACAATTTTGATAAGAAATGACATTCTCCCTTTTCCCCTCAGCTCAAAATCATGAGTTTAAATCCCACACTGACATTTTTCCCCTCAGAAAACTCTGTTGAGTTAATTTGAGTAATAAAGTCCGAAATAAACATCATATAAAAAAAATTCTGAATTGTGTCATAAAATAGGCAAATGTAATATGACGCTGTCTGCTGCAGCAGGTTTACGCTGCTGTCGCTTTAAGACCGGACGCACAGATCAGATATTGTGACACATCTGTATATCTCACAACAGACTTTCAAGTACTGGCAAGACTTTTAAACACTGAATGTCACTTTCGTAATAATGCATCGAGTCAGTACAATTTCCGTCAACTGTTCCTGGACTCGGCAATTATTCCCGAGTCCGAAAAGCTCAAGTCCGAGTCAAAATGCATCCGAGTCCGTGACAAGTCCGAGTAACTGTAGATGTGTTCTACATGTGTAAAGCATTGAGTCTTAGCATTGCATGATGGGTAAAATGATGCTTTGTGTGATATCACCGCTTCCTCTCTCTTTTCTGGGTCAAATTGCACCACAGTATGTGTGTTTGATGGCTGGAGACCCACAATGCCTCTGTCATTGAATTCCTGCATCACTACAACAGGCTCCCCAATTGCGCTGCGGTTTCTTACAGTGTTCTGGGAAGCAGAGATTATTTTAGTATTCAGCCAATAATGACTGTAATGAAAGCTGTAGAACTTGTGTTCTGATCCAAACCTCCAGCATCAGAACCTGAAGAACAGCAACAGATGAGATGCTGCATTCTAATTATCACATGCTCGCTATCAAACGTAGTATTATTACTAGTTATTTCTTATCTTATCCATGGTGCACAGAATGCATTTATATTTAACAATAACATGACAATATGTCCTTAAAATAAACTCTATAATATATGGGTTTCATTGTGTCATCTTGTAGAGCACAGATTCACTGGTGTAATGTAAAAATGTTGTTTATTTGAATGCATGGTGGTCAGAATGTCTAGAGTACATCTGCTGAAACAAACGTGAGAAATGGTTGTTTTTCTACGTCTGTTTCTTTCCGAGCCGAACCCTGATGGAGGTCGCTCTCCCGCGGCATGCTGGGAGTTTTCAGCGCAACCTGAGAGGGTGACGAGGCAACCGCACGCTGGCGACTCACCGGGACTGTCATCGACGGGAACCCAGAGTTTGACGAACTGTTTCCCTGTTTTCCAGGGCCCGGCCCGTTCGAGAGCTCCGGCCGTCTGAATGGAGGCTTGTGTTTGAAGCGGAGCCGCGCCTCTCTCACGGGAAACTTCACACGCGTCTAAATCACGCAGGTAAAGGCCGCTCAGAACACGGATGTTGAGCTGATTTTAAAAAAGCACACACATCAGGCTCAGATTGCTTCATACTGACTGGGTGGCCAGTGTGGCTGTTTAAGAAGAAGACCGTAAACCTCCACACACTTATGCTTTAATGTCCATATTTTATTGACACATCTTTTTTTTCTGTAAAAGCTTTTAAGTAAAAAAAAAAAAGTAAAAAAAAATATATGAGGAGTTCATTT
>NC_133364.1:3069251-3109963 GCF_049309525.1 Garra rufa
TTTTGAATATATTAATGAATATATTTTATTTATAAATAAACAAGCCAATTATATATATTTGATTTATTTTTATATTTTATTTACATATTTATAAGTAAACAAATACATTTTATATGCATGCATTTTTCTAATTTATTCAGTTTAGTTAGTTTAACATAGTACTAAAATAAAATAACTAATAAAAATACAAACTAAAGACATTTCTAAAGTGAAGACATAAACCAAAAAATCAAATCAAATTTATTATCAAAAACTATATTATATGAACGATACTGAAAATGGCTGTAAATCTATAAATAAAGGACTCATGCATGTTCCAGTCAGAATGAAAGTGTTTTTTTTTTGAGTGACACATTCATACTGTGGTCAGTCTGTAATAGTTTCGTCATCATTGCCAGTAGTTTGACTCGCTTTTTTCTCTCTGGATTCTCCATCCGAACGGCTGCAGTTGGAGGAAACCTTCTGCTTGACTAAAAATAACCTGCGCTTGATTAATGAGCTTCAAATGGGAGTTTCCCATGCGTGAAACACGCTGGTGGTCAGCGGGGCCGTAATTCTGCAGAGCGTCAAAGCGCTTCGTTTAAACTCTGAACAAATAACCGGAGAGTCCATGTGTCCTGCAGCAGGACTCAAACACAGAGGGAGAGACACATGTCTGTCAGTCCTCTGCTGCTCGGTGTGTCTCACAGCTGGAATCAGGAATGTTTCCTACGGCACACGCTCATCTCACATCTGCAGTCACACAGATGCTACGGCGGGCCGCTGGTGCCAAAACCATTAACACTGTAGAAAAGACTCTGATTAAACCTGCAGCTCTCAAACCAGGAGCCGTTACTGTGCAGGTAAAGTCCTGGCCATGTGAAGTTTAAAAAGCAACCAAATAACAAATAAAATAGTACATGCAGGTGCATTATGGTAATGAGAAACTGAGCTAAATAATATCACAAAATCAAATATATTTAAAATTTATTTAAAAAAAAAAACCTTTGTGAAAATGTGAAAAGTATTATATTAAAAATCTATTTTTTCCCTTTCGATTTCGCAGTTAAATGTGATCTGGACAGGTTTTGATGAGATTCATCACCCGTGTGCGTGTAAATGTTTTCGGGAGCATTAGCGTGTGTGAGAATGGATGTTTCAGGAGAATTTGGAGCGGTGAAGGTCCCACCAGACAAGCCGAACATAAATAAACCGAGCTGGTGCATTTGCTGAGGAGCGAAAGACACAGATGGATGGAACGAAAAAAGAGAGAAAGAGAGAAAGACGGGGGTGAGGGGTCAGACAGCAGCTTTATGGGCCGTGCCTCACGCTTCACCAGACCAAACTATCCAAACCGGCTCAGAAACTAACAGGCAGATGTCTGGAATGTTCCACAGATGGAAATCAGACTCCACCTGCGCTTCTGTCCTGTCCTGACAAACTCATTTGAAGTCGAGGGTCAGATCAGACTAAACTTCATAATCCGTGCACTGAATCAGTAAACATTACTAGTGGAATTAAATCTGTATTAGACAGAACATTTAAAAAAAAAGAAAAACAAGTTCATCAATGAACCAACACTTTTGAATGAATCAGTTGAGTGAATGATTCAATGTCTTATTAATTAAAAAAGCCACTTGTTTAGATTCTTAATGAATCAGAATGTTTGAACAAATCGGTTGAGTGAATGATTCAGTGTCTTACTTCTAATTTTAAAAGTTTTACTTTTAAAAACAATTTCTTGTTTAGTTCCTTAATGAATCTGAACATTTTAATAAATCAGTTGAATGAATGATTCAGTGTCTTACTATTAAAAACTGTCACTTGTTTAGTTCTTTAATGAATCAGAACATTTGAATGAATCAGCTTAGTGAATGATTCAATATCTCATTAATAACAACAGCCACTTGTTTAGTTCTTTAATGAATCAGAATGTTTGAATGAATCGGTTGAGTGAACGATTCAGTGTGTCATTAATTAAAACAGCCACTTGTTTAGTTCTTTAATGAATCAGAATGTTTGAATGAATCGGTTGAGTGAACGATTCAGTGTGTCATTAATTAAAACAGCCACTTGCTTAGGTTCTTAATGAATCAGAACGTTTGAATAAATTGGTTGAGTGAATGATTCAATGTCTGACCAATAAAATCGGTCACTTGTTTTGTTCCTTAATGAATCAGTATGTTCGAAGCAATCCGTTGAGTCAAGATTCAAACAGTCACAACCACTTAGAAACCACATAACAATGCCCACAACATCACTGATGGACAAACACCACTCACATTTTCTTTACGCAAAACTAGTTATAATATTATCTATTTTCTTGCCAAGTCATAGATTGTATGACTTCTAATCCCTAGACAGCGAGGAGCCCTTTATTTACAGTCATCTTCCTGGCATCACCTCACACACACACCACACACACATGCTGTTCATTATTCTGGTTTAAGGCTCGTCTCTGTCCCTGTGTTCGTGCAGTGAGTGTGCAGTGACATCTCCCAGACTCCTCTGATTATGTGCGTCTCTTTATCCAGGAGACTAGAGCTGCTTTAGAGCTTATTCTCAGCTCTTTTACCCCATATACCCCTTTCCCGAATCCAGTGACCTGGCACAGCCCCGCAATGCATCACTGATGGCAGGTACAGGGAGTTCCGCTCACTGAGAGGAAAAAATATGCTAAAAATATTCACATTCATTTATCATATTAGTATTAAAAAAAACATAATATTCAACAGTCTGTGCATTAATTAAGGCATTTTTCAGTCACTCTGCAGGTTACATAGTTACACCAGTAAGTGGCAACAAGAAACTGTATATAAATAAGTCAATTAATCATTTACTCATCTGATTTGTTTAAATATGCTGATTCATTAAGGAATGAATCAAGTGTAAGTTTTTATTAGTGAGACAGTGAATCATTCACTCAACTGATTCATATAAATATACTGATTTATTAAGGAATAAAACAAGTGACTGTTTTTATTAATGAGACATGGAATCATTCACTCGACTGATTCGTTCAAACATGCTTTTTATTTTTAAGGAACGAAAGAAGTGACTGTTTTTATTAATGAGACATTGAATCATTCACTCAGCTGATTCGTCCAAACACACTGATTCATTAAGGAATGAATCAAGTAAATGTTTTAATTCATGAGGCATGGAATCATTCACTCGACTGATTTATTCAAACATACTGATTCATTAAGGAATGAATCAAGTGATTGTTTTTATTAGTGAGACAGTGAATCATTCACTTAACTGATTCGTCTAAATATACTGATTTATTAAGGAATGAAACAAGCAATTGTTTTTATTCATGAGACATGGAATCATTCACTCGACTGATTCGTTCAAACATGCTTTTTATTTTTAAGGAACGAAAGAAGTGACTGTTTTTAATAATGAGACATTGAATCATTCACTCAGCTGATTCGTCCAAACACACTGATTCATTAAGGAATGAATCAAGTAAATGTTTTAATTCATGAGGCATGGAATCATTCACTCGACTGATTTATTCAAACATACTGATTCATTAAGGAATGAATCAAGTGATTGTTTTTATTAGTGAGACAGTGAATCATTCACTCGACTGATTCGTCTAAATATACTGATTTATTAAGGAATGAATCAAGTGATTGTTTTTATTAGTGAGACAGTGAATCATTCACTTAACTGATTCGTCTAAATATACTGATTTATTAAGGAATTAAACAAGCAATTGTTTTTATTCATGAGACATTGAATCATTCACTCAACTGATTTGTCCAAACATACTGATTCATTAAAGAACAAAACAAATCACAGTTTTTATTAGTGAAACAGTAAATCATTCACGCAACTGTTTCGTTAAAAAAATGCATCAACTTCAAGTGTATTTTTTCTGTCTAATGAAAGGCATCGTATATTATCAGTTATAATCGGCAAATGTGCAGTTATGTCATTGAAACAAATTTTTTAATATTTAATATAGATTTAATTCCACTAATATCACAAACAATGGCAATAACAGCTTCAGATTTTCATATTAATATCAGCTTGCATTAAACCACTGATCTCTCTCTGTACAAATATTTTGAAATGTTTATTCTGTGCAGTATTCAGTGCAGATTAGAGAACAGAATCAAGGAGAAGTTGCTAGTTTTTCTTTTCTACAGATTACTGATTTAACTGATAATGATGCCTGTGCAAACATGGCTGATTACCAGGAATATGAGTATTTGATAAAGTCTACAAGTAGGTAATCACTTTAGGTTCCCCGTTTCCTCAGTCATCCCAACATTTCGCACAGTCCTCCTGTTGCAGCTTCACACACAGTCTCTAAACAGAATCTGAAATTGACTGACGGTTCCAGCTCCTTAGTGATGGAGGCCGTTGAAATAAGCAGATATTACTGCTCCCCAGATGTCTGTTTTTTCCCTCTCTTTCTCCTTTGCTCGTAATGACTTTTCCAGCAGCAGCTTTGATGCCGGTCATTTGTGCGTGTCACATTATTTCTCCTCACACTTTCCCTGCGTCTCTGTCCAGAGCCGATCGGCTCCTGAGGGCTTCAGAGTTACAGCACATGGCACACGGAAATCGCTATAAACATTTGCTCTCTAAGCTGACTCCTAATGCTTGCGGTTAATGAAGTCCCAATAAGATGTCAGTGCAAATCCAGTAGAGTACGCACAAATATGCATGTCTTTTCTGTAACTGTGTTCCCAAAGAATAGTGCAGACTTTTTTTTCTTACAATTCTGAGTTTATATCGGTTCTGACATTTTCCTTGCAATTCTGAGAAAAAAAAGCCTGAGTTTATATCTCTCCATTGTGACTTTTATTTTCTCAGAATTCTAAGTTTACATATTGCAATTCTGAGAACTGGGAGTAAATAGTCAGAATTGCAAAATTAGAGTCAGAAAGTCAGAATTGTGAGATAAAATATTGCATATTGAGCCAACATTGAAAAAAGCAATTATGCAGCCAGTTAGTAATAAATTGCATTCATATGTTCATATGTTTAAATGCAAGCCACAGGTTTAAAAGGATTGTAATTATGACTTTTTATCCCACAATTCAGGCTTTTTCAAAGCGATTCTCAGTTTCTATTTCATAATTTTGACTTTTTTTGCAAGCAATGTTCACTATATAGCTTACAGTTCAGACTTGCAGGGAAAAAGGTTTTGTTAGATATAAAGTAAGAATTGCAAGATGTTCTGACAATTTGGATATCTTTTCACAATTTTGAGTTCATATCTAACAATTCAGCCTTTTTTTCTTGCGATGCTGGTATTTTCTGAAGTATTTTCTAAACTGATTGCGAGATAAAGAGTCCCAGCAACAGTTTTTATTTTTATTTTGTAGCGAAAAAAAGTATGTAAACTCAGAATCTAAAAAAGAAAGTATTTTATATAAATTTTTATAATTTTGAGATTATATTTAGACTAAAAGTTTTTTATTTAGTAGTTTTTATGTAGTTTATTTAGTTTTAATATTTTTCTGCTGGTTCAGAAACGGCCTTCCATAGTTATTTTCAGCAGCTCTTTATTCGGCAGCACTGAGATTGTTTTTGTACCAGTCATCTGCTCAGTCTTCATGCCGCTCCTCGTACCCATCGCAGCCCAAGTAAACGCGTCAGCTACAAATGGTGTGTGAAGCAGACTGACGGCGATGTACTGTAACTCAATAACAAGTGTTTGCACAGCGTTCCAGAAGATTTGACCAAAGGAAGTCTGCAATAACAAGCCAAAATCCATTTTTAGCAGCAGTATCTTAAAGTAGGTCAGTTTTTACATTTGTCAGCGCTCTGTCATCTAATACAGCCCAGAGTTTGTAGGATCACACATAGTTTGGGTTTGGGGTATTTTGAGGGTAATTATCAGATTCACAGAACAGGGTGTGAATTACAGCAGGGTTTGGAAGATCTGAATCCTCTTATTAAAGCACACACGCTATAACACGTCAGTGAACATATATATGTGACCCTGGACCACAAAACCAGTCATAAGTAGCAAAGGTATATTTGTAGCAATAGCCAACAATACATTGTATGGGTCAAATTATCGATTTTTCTCTTTCATGTTCCATGAAGATATCTTGTAAATTCCCCACCACAAATATATCAAAACATACTTTTTGATTAGTGATATGCATTGCTGAAAACTTCATTTGGACAACTTTAAAGGTGATTTTCTCAATATTTAGATTTTTTTGCACCCTCAGATTCCAGATATTCAAATAGTCGTATCTCAGCCAAATATTGTCCTATCATAACAAACCATATATAAAAGGAAAGCTTATTTAATTTAATTTAAAAATTGACCCTTATGACTGGTTTTGTGGTCCAAGGTCACATATGTGCTGTTGCATTTAACAGCTTTAACCAGGAGATGTCCACAGTTTACAGTGCAATGTGAATCAGTGAAACATTGAATCATTGAATCATTTTAACAACTAAAAACAAAAGTAAATAGATTGCAATGTCCGGTTCTACTCATTTAACTGATGTTATGCTACACAAACAGTCACACAAAAAGTGCTAGTGCTAGTAAGTAACATAATATAAAAAGTATATGCTGCAACCAGGTGTTGCATAATATGAATGTGGCATTTTAATCTTTTCAGTCTGCAAACAAAACAATAAGCATGAATATGTGTTATCGTGGCTTTGTGCTGATGTTGTTTCCCAAAGCAGCCAACCTGAGTGAATAAATAAGCATTTTTGGGTGACCTTTTGTCTAATTTTACCTCAAAATCAGCCTGTGATGGCCATCTCTAGTCTGAAAGTACCCAAACACCTCCATTTGGCGTTCACAGGTAGACAAATAGCTGAGCAGCAACTGCTGCGTAAATGCCCCATTGAATAAAAACAGTTTCTGCCACCGAACCCGCAGTATATCTCTGTAAGACATTTAAATGAAACACAGTACACTTTCGCAGTTAACAAACATCGTTTTTTATTTACTACAAGGCCTCACGCAAAGCGAGGAAAGGCAGTGTGACGATAAGTTTTATCTGCAAACTCCTACTGCTGCTGGTTAATGCGAAACATACTCTGTCATAACAGACCGCTTCGCAGACCATTAGCGAATGATTTGGGAAAGCGTAATGGGTTCTGGAGCTGGGTGACGCGGCCGGTCGGCCTGACAGGACTCAGATGTGATTCGGCCCCCCGTCGGCACCGGCTGACTGGTGTCTTTGTTCCAGCACGTCGTCTACTGCGCGTTTGATTGTTCCTGTCTGCGTCATTTTTAAAACTCAATTACACACAGATTATTTTAACTAACGTGGACGTTTTCTGTTTTTCGTGGAAGGGGTCAAATCGCGGACTTCGGTAACTGCGCTCCATCTCGACCCGCCTCGTTGCCGACACATTTCGATAAGACAAACACAGCAGAAATTTCAGCTGTACTTGAGCTCCGTGAACACGAAATGCATGTAGCATTTGCGATGGAGATTTCGTGAGTGTGGGTCCATTATAATCAAATTGAGCTTGACTGCTGTTTAGAGTCTGGCTGCATATTTAAACATTTCTGACCAGCACAATCACCAAATTATATAATCATGCTTCATTACCTTTAAAATAAACATTACGTTAACCCAAGCTACAGTCACCCACTGAAATATATAGGCCTAAATGTGAGATTTATGTATTTGAAGTGCATATAAAACGTGGATTACAGAGTTCTAACACAAATAAACTCTACATGATGCTTATTTGTCAGTCAAACATGCATGACATTTCTGATCCTGTGTTTTATATACACACTATAAATCGAATTTATTTCAATCCTATGCAGCTTAACTGCTTGTTTCACAGCTAGCCTTATTTGAACTGAATAAATGTAATTATTTTCATAATTCTAAAACAGATTTAAACAATGTGAAATGAACAATTTGAATAAATGCATTCTAAAAATATGATTATTTAAATAAAATCAAATTGATCAAATAGTTAATACATTGTGCAATAATTGTTTTTGAGTGCATTCATAATTAGTTGCTTTATGATAAAACTGTAATCCAAATATATAGAAATGTTATATGTAATTAGTATTTAAAATGGTAAAATTATATGTAATTTGAACTCAATTTTGCTCATTTTTTATACAAGTCTTTCAATCGTCTTTGACACATCATCGTTTGTGTGAAACATTTTTTGGTGCCGAGGTTTCTTACAGGAAGTTGCTTTATTAATGACAACAGTTGTTGAAAATCTGTTATCTGTAGTGTTAGAGAAACTGTTGAATGTGCTAATGAGTTTATTTGCGATGTTTATTAAATTGGAGAAGCTGAAAGGTCAGTCACAGCTTGTGTGCTAATTAAAACCTGAAAAAAGCTGTAGTCACTAAAGCTGATCTGACAGCAGACGTTCAGCGTGTGAAGAGCAAGTCCTTCAGCGATTCTTCACGTAGTGAAGTGCGCTATCTACTAGTTCATTACAAGTTCAGTTGTCAAACTCCATCAATGATCTGGCTTCCGGATGAAGCCTTCTAAAAATAATACAGGATGTTCAAATGGTGTGGAAAGTCCTTGATTTTCTCCTCATTAGTCATTCAGAGTGATTCATGAACTCCAAATGCTGATCATATTATGGCCTTTAGATACTGTATCTCTCTGTCTGCTGGAATGGTTTATCTCCTTTATCTTCTGCCAGATGAAAATGGTCTGTTTGATCACTTAGTAAAGTCTTCAACAAGACAAATGATTTGTGGAATCATTCATACATGAAGCAGAAATGGTTTAATAGTTTGGGTATAGGGGTTTGTTCAGATCAAGTAATAAAGAAACAAATAAGTCACAGGTCGTAGGTGTTTGTTAATCTAGTTATTCTCAGAGCTGATGAATGAGGTTGATGAATGAGTTCGCGTGCATGCTGCTCTTTTCAAACAGCAGGCCTTGATGGAGCAGGACAGGGCGTCCGCACAGGACACACAGAGCCCTTTTCTCTGACATTTAATACTGATAATGTCCTAAATAAAACACTCGTCCAGCCTGTCAGCTCTCATCTCATCACAAATTAAAACATGCTGACCAAACGTTAACCAAGACCACTAATTGTAAGTGATTACCGTACATTTACACTCTAATAATAAGCTGACGACTCAACTTTCGTATGAATCCATATCTGATTTTTTTCTATGTGTAACTCGTGGTGTGGGTTAGTAATTGGAAAAAGTGGCCAGATGTACGTGTACAGCCTCATTCATTTCACTTGGACACTCTGTGAATTGAGAAAACAATTTGAAGTCTTTGGTTAACCACTGTAAGCACACAGTACATGTATAATGTACTTAAGGGGAAACATGGTTTCCCTCTGAAAAATGAATTTGTGCGGCGCGGCCCCCGACTGTGCTGCATGTCGCGGCTCTTTTCCGCAGGAAATGTGCAGGACTCTGAGCAGAGAGGAGTGTGTGCAACACAGCTTTGTGTTTTTGTATAAGGAACAGTTTGTGTAGGAGAGAATAGAAGTTGAATTTTGTTTTTCATCTAATTATTCTTACACAGCACTTGTTTTTGTGCTTTTCTGGCCTGAGCAGCTTTGGGCGAGTGCTATACAAGTCAAGTCGCATTTATTTATGCTGTATGGTGCTTTATAGCAGCTTAACAGTAATTAACAGAAAAATAATAGTGTTAATGTCGCAAATTCTTTAATTATGAAACGATTTTCCTGATTAAGTTCAGTTCAATAATATTCAATGTTGTGCAATTCATCAATTATGAAACAATTTCAATTTCAAAAGAAGTTGTAAAGCGTAAACTCTGAATTGAGCGACATAAACTTAGAATTGCACAATATAAATTCAGAATTTGCAATATAAACTCAACATTTCACAATATAAATTCAAAATAGGCACAATATAAATTCAGAATTGCATGATATACGGTCAGAATACAGATATAAACTCAGAATTGAGATACAAACTCTGAATTAAGTAATGTAAACTCACACAAAGTATTGTGCAATATAAACTCTGAATTTAAGAATTATTAGATATAAACTGAGAACTGCGCAAAAAAAAATCAGAACTGCGCAATATAATGTCAGAATATCAAAATATAACTGCTTAATTGCTTGATATAAACTCAGGATTGCACAACATAAACTCAGAATTACAGATATAAACTCAGAATTGATTGATAAAAACTCATAATTGCGCAATATAAACTCAAATATAAACTAAGAATTGCTCGATATAAACTGAGAATTGCTCAATATAAACTCTGAATTGCGAGATAAACAGAGTGGCTCAATATCATCTCAGAATTGCACAATATAAACTTAGAATTATGGATATAAACTCAAAAATACTTGATATACAGTAAACTCAGAATTGTGCAATATAAACTCAGATTGCGAGATATACAGTCGTGGCCAAAAGTTTTGAGAATTACATAAATATTGGAAATTGGAAAAGTTGCTGCTTAAGTTTTTATAATAGCAATTTGCATATACTCCAGAATGTTATGAAGAGTGATCAGATGAATTGCATAGTCCTTCTTTGCCATGAAAATTAACTTAATCCCCAAAAAAACTTTCCACTGCATTGTTAAGAAGGCTTCAGGGCGTCCAAGAAAGTCCAGCAAGCGCCAGGATGGTCTCCTAAAGAGGATTGAGCTGCGGGATCGGAGTGCCACCAGTGCAGAGCTTGCTCAGGAATGGCAGCAGGCAGGTGTGAGCGCATCTGAACACACAGTGAGGACAAGACTTTTGGAAGATGGCCTGGTGTCAAGAAGGGCAGCAAAGAAGCCACTTCTCTCCAAAAAAAACATCAGGGACAGATTGATCTTCTGCAAAAAGTATGGCGACTGGACTGTTGAGGACTGGGGCAAAGTCATATTCTCCGATGAAGCCTCTTTCCGATTGTTTGGGGCATCTGGAAAAAGGCTTGTCCGGAGAAGAAAAGGTGAGCGCTACCATCAGTCCTGTGTCATGCCAACAGTAAAGCATCCTGAGACCATTCATGTGTGGGGTTGCTTCTCATCCAAGGGAGTGGGCTCACTCACAATTTTGCCCAAAAACACAGCCATGAATAAAGAATGGTCCCAAAACACCCTCCAACAGCAACTTCTTCCAACAATCCAACAACAGTTTGGTGAAGAACAATGCATTTTCCAGCACGATGGAGCACCGTGCCATAAGGCAAAAGAGATAACTAAGTGGCTCGGGGACCAAAACGTTGACATTTTGGGTCCATGGCCTGGAAACTCCCCAAATCTTAAAACTTGCGGTCAATCCTCAAGAGGCGGGTGGACAAACAAAAACCCACTAATTCTGACAAACTCCAAGAAGTGATTATGAAAGAATGGGTTGCTATCAGTCAGGATTTGGCCCAGAAGTTGATTGAGAGCATGCCCAGTCCAATTGCAAAGGTCTTGAAAAAGAAGGGCCAACACTGCAAATACTGACTCTTTGCATAAATGTCATGTAATTGTCGATAAAAGCCTTTTAAACGTATGACGTGCTTGTAATTATATTTCAGTACATCACAGAAACAACTGAAACAGCAGTTTAGCAGCAAACTTTGTGAAAACTAATATTTGTGTCATTCTCAAAACTTTTGGCCACGACTGTAAACAGATTTCCGACATAGAACCTTAAAAATGCATTATATAAAATCAGAACTGTGTTATATAAACTCGAATTGAGATATAAACTCAGAATTTGCGATTTCAACTTTTTTTTTTAATCTCAAGTCTGAAACAAAATTCTATAGTTATGAACTGTGTTCTGGAATGAATGACAGTAAAATCTGTCGCACATAGCTATAAAGAAACATAATTTGGGGCAGGCTGGCGCTATAACATAATTAATTACCTTTATTAAGAGTAGCTGCCACTGCCGTTGCTCTATAAATGTTGGTCCCGTGTGTCATTTGTAAGGATCTGGCAGCGGCAGCGCGCGGTGGGGGGTCCGGGTTTCAGAACGACGCGGCGCGAGCGAGAGTTTCCTGTACGCTCAGGAAGCGAATCACTCTGAGAGGAAATGTGTGTGCTGCTTTGTTTCAGAGACCGCAAAGCTCCCGTGAGAGGGCCGAACACGTCAACAGGGTAAAAGAAGAAACCCTCCGTGAGCTGAAAGCTGTTTGTTCTTCGGCTACCTGAGGGATTGGCATGGATGGGGAGCCCAAAATCAAAGAGCAACTTAAAGCCAGTGCCAAATTATTAGCTGAAGGTAATTTATCTCACATCTGGGATTCATCCAGGCTTTAGTGATTTCACTCCGATTTCGCTGATCGTCTCCTCATCGCTGTCAGGTCGCAGATGGGCCTATCAGTGCTGAGAGGAACATAAAGGGGTGGCAGATATTTAGAGTCCAGTGCGATTCCTCATTCGCTTCACGCCATGATTTTATGCACATCATCGCAGCTGGAAAACATGATATCAGTAATACCTACAGCCCCGCAGAGGCCCTTCCTACGCCAAAAAGGACGTCCTGTTCCAAATTCACATGATTGATTTAGAAACTGAAAGGATATTTCAACAGTGGAAACCCATTCTGCCTAATTCTGTCATTTATTGTTTCTGGATAGTGTTTTGAGCTTGTTTGACATGCTGTGACAGGTAAAATATCAAACCATGAATGCCTGAGGTTTCAGATAAAACACTATAGAGAATGAGATACTTATATATCACTGAAAATGTATATATTAAAAGTTGGATATATAGTACTTACTACTTCACCTGCGTACATATAGTACACTCACAAAAAGCAATATACTACATAACAAATGAAGAGTTCAGATGCAAAAGCCTGAAAATAAAAGTGCCTAAGTAAAACTTTCTTCTAAAATTAGCATTTTTCTCAGGCTCCTATGTGTAGGTTCAGTAATTTTACTTTATTGGCAGTGAATAGGTTCTTTTCATTGCCCTTAAAGTGAAATAGCTCAACATAAACATAGGAGCCTGAGAAAAATGCAAATTCAACACCACGTAGAGGCTTTTGCATCTGAACTCTTTGTTTTTTATTTTAATATTTTCTCTTTTAATTTAAATTTAAGCTAAAGTTTAAATAATTTTGTTGTGTGTTGTTGCCATTTGTATTACCTTTTTATGTTCATTTTTTATTTTTATTACACTGTTATTTTAGTAGAACAAGTTAAACGAAATGAAAATAAGAAATGTTATTTTGGCAACTAGTGGAAATAAAATATATTTTTTTATACTTTATTTAATTTCAAGTTTAATTTATTTAAAGTTACAAAAATGTTTTTTTAATATAGTTTTAGTTTTAGTTAACTATAATAACCCTGATATAGCAAATCTCAACTGCTTGATTGTTTGTATACACTCTTAAAAATAAAGGTGCTTTAAAAGATCCTTCACAGCGATGCCATAGAAGAACCATTTTTGTTCCACAAAGAGACATTCAGTCAAAGGTTTTTTTTAAAGAAATCTCTCTTTCTTACCTTTTTATAATCTGAAGAACCTTCTTTGTCCACAAAGAACCTTTTGTGAAACAGAAAGGTTCTTCAGATGTTAAAGGTTCTTTATGGAACCATTTAGACAAAAAGGTTCTTCTATGGCATTATGAAGCACCTTTATTATTAAGAGTGTAGCTAAAATGTAGTAAAATGTAACTATATTATGACCCAGCCTTATTCTGATAAATGCGACTATAGGGCATGAAGATATTAAAATATTATAAACATTAACATCATGACTTTCTGTAAGGCTGCTTTGAAACATTGTGTATTGTGCAAATTGCTCTGTAAATCCATCTGACTTGCCCTTTATACACACACTTAAGTGCTGGAAAAAGAGATACCTGGGAGCAATTTGCTGAAGGACTGGTAACAAATTAAACTGGTAATTCTGACTAATTGCCAGTCATTCGATAACCAGCAATCTAACACTCTCGCTTTAATAGGACCTGCAGCGTGATTCTGTGAGGTTTCTATCAATGTTGTCATTGTTCCCAGAGTAACCGCTGTGATATATAAGATTATTGTCAGTGCAGTGTTGACGATACCACAGCTATCATAAGTTAATAAGCTGACCTTGAACTCAAAACTGAACTTTATAGAGTGGTGGTTTACATGAGTGCTGGAGTTCTGTAGAGTTTTGTTCTCATGAAATGAAGTGCTATGCAGACTGAGTGTCTAGTATCGCTGGAGAAACGCTCAGATGTAGTAGAAACACATAACCTCGAGCTGCTTCAGTTTGTCTCTGGACTCTTCAGCTGATAAGATAAGAGCGTCTGTATGCTTTAATGATGACATTCAGCTAAATGCTTACAGACTGCATTGTGTGTGGGTTGAAAATCTTTGCGTCATTCATCCCACTGATTCAAATCTTTTGATTCTGTTTAATAATAAGATTCATTCATTGATACATTACATCATTGCACCAGTAGGTGGCGACCAGTGAGTGTCCTTTTTTTTTATGAGTCAACCATTGTTTCATTCACTCAAAAAAATGTAACAAATGCATTTACTGACAGACTAATAATAATAGTGTTTAAGCACTGTTTGCAATTTACATTATGCATTTTCTTCTGACCTAAATAAATGCTGTAATCAGTAAAGCTCAATGAAATATATTTTTTAAAACATATTTTTTAGTTTCTACATTCATTGTATTTCGGACAACTTATTTGTATTTTTTTTATGAATTTTTAAAATATACAAAAAATATGCCATAAAAATATTATATATATACACTACCGGTCAAAAGTTTGGGGTCAGTAAATTTTTCTTCTTCTTTTTTTTTTTTTTTTTTTGAAAGAAATTAATTACTTTTATTCACCAAGGGTGTGTTAAATTGATAAAAAGTTATAGCAAATACTTACATTGTTAGAAAATATTTATATTTTGAATAAATGCTGTTCTTTTGAGCCTTTTATTCATTAAAGAATCTAAATAAACACTTTGCAGGGCAACTGTTGCAATATATAATATATAGATCCAATAGAGATCATTCTAATAATAAATCAGTATATTAGAATGATTTCTGAAGGATCATGTGACACTTAAGACTGAAGTAATGGCTGATAAAAATTCAGCTTTGCATCACAGGAATAAATTTAATTTTAAAGTATATTACAATAGAAACCATTATTTTATATTGTAATAACATTTCGCAATATTACAGTTTTTTTTTTCTAGATTTTTGATTAAATAAATGCAGCGCTGATGAGCATAAGAGACTTTCTTTAAAAACATTACAACTCTTACTGACCCCAAACTTTTGACCGGTGGTGTATATTTTGTATATATTTAAAACATTTGAGCAAATATATATTTTTGGATATTTTAAATATTTTGAAACATATTTGATCTTTTTTGCATTTTAGTATGATTAAGCCACTTCTAAATGATAATTAATTTTTTTTTAAGCTGGCCACTGACCTGTTACGCCACATTCCATGTTAATTTCTGACTCATTTACAGTGTTTTTGGAAGCATAAAATTGGCATTCCGAAGTGGCGTTGGAAGTGGAGCCACAGTGCCAGCAATCCTAGAACACTGACATCATCCAAATAAAAAAACACGGCCTGCACACTCCACCCAGCTCATACATCGCTCTAGTGGAGTTCAGTTCATCTTCTCCCCTCCTGAATCACCGAGTCCATCAAAGAGGGAAAAACCTCCGCTCAAAGTGAGCATTCATGGCAAACTCTCCTCCGGTGCATGACGTCTTTTTTCCAAAAGTTTTCCTTTACACTCGAGGCTACACATCATTACTTCTACCAAGTTCTCTCTTTCTCTCTCTGGATAAAACCAAAATAACTTTTAATCACTGAGAGGTGTTTAAAAATAAAAATCCGTAAATTACATGTAATTCAGATTTTGATTCAAATGTATTTTATTCATGGTAAACACTTGATAAAATTAAAAGTTTGCATGGTACAGAAAAACACTTATAACCTGGTTATATGTGCATTTTCCATTTATGTATGTATGGTACTGCTTTAGATTAATCCTGATATTAATTCAGTGAAAATAGATGAATAAATGTAGAGAGTAAAACTGCCGAGGTACCATTTTCCCTCTAAGTGTATCATATAAAAAAAAAAATGTAGGCACATTAATATTTTTTGCATTGTGATTATTATGCTCCCATATCATAATACAGTAATTATTTATTTTATATTTGGACTTACCTGAAACAACTTCATTAATTCTTTTTTTTTTTTTATACAGCATTCATTACAGTAATGAGAATTTTCTCTTTCGTTGCAATTTGCAAGTATTGGGACAAATAAAATGTGTTTAATTGTCATGCAAATAAGGTTGCAATTAAAAAATAGCTAATTATACTGCTCACAAAATATAATTTAATCTGTTTCTTTGTTTCATTTGATTGAAGGGTAAAATATGACATGATATTCACTGGTGGTTAAATTTAGTTTGATTAATTGATGGCATTGGGATTAATTAATAGAACTGGAGACAGAACGAAGATGTGATTTATGTGCACCACTGAAATTTTGATCATTAATAAGACAACATTTATTGTAGAAATGTTTAGAAATTGTTATAAAAAATATGATTTCTTTTTCATATGTGTTTCTTTTGCAGAAATTCTTATCCATTTACCCAGCATCCTTAGCAAACCTCTCACACTGTGATGGCGTCGACAGATGATGGGCACAGAGAAGAATGTGACTGATCCACTAAACCATCTGTTATTCTGCTTTAGAGTACATGTGCTACTCATTAATCTGATCATAATCATAACATATTCAGACCTCGTCGCCAGAAACATCAAAATATATCACCTGAATATAAGCTTTGACATATCTATCCCTCAAGATAAACCCTCACACTGGCACGTCACTGAATCACCAGCCTGTTAGAGGAAAATCCATAAGGACAGTGAGCGAAATCCTCACTCAGCACGATCTCCGCTGAAATATGCTCCCAATTCTGCTGAACAATAAACACCCATGAACCTCTCAGGTGGAAAATGACCATCAGCCATCAGTGAGAGCAGGTCTGCACACACAAACACATGCATGCAGGGCCAGGGGGGACAGCATTACGTCGCCCCTACTGGAGAGACCACACAAGCGGAGGGAGGAATGCTGGAGCCTTTCATCTGGATGGAGGAATGAAGGATGAAGGGGTGACGCGAGGGGGGGGCGATGGAGGACAGACGCTTGCTCATTCAGACGGGAAGATGTGCCAGAGCCCCTGGTCTGTGCATGAGAAGACTCAGTGAAGTCAAGGTAAAGGCGGGGGGATGGCTTAGAAAGTAATCTTAAATTTGAGGATATCATGTAAAGATAAAGGGAAGACAAAAACACAACAAAAACAGGTGTTGCGAGTGCACACTTTCCTTGATGTTGCCTATTAGAATGCAGTTAGAATTGTCTTCTATTGCTATATGATACAGCATTGATTTTTGATTTTATACAACAGTTTGATAAACAAGTTAATATTGCAAGTAAAATTTTAGACTCAATATTGTCTGTTTTTTTGCTAAAATAGTCCAAAAATGAGGAGCACACAATGGTGTTTTCTTCCTAAATGAATCAGCATTTTTTTTAACCAATCAATGATTCAACAGTCCATTCACAAAGACAATCACTTGTTTTGTTCCTGGATGAATCGGTCATTTGAACGAATTGGTTGAGTGAATAATTCAGTGACTCACTCATTAAGCCTCTTTAGATGCAGCTTTAGATGCCACTCCTGATTAAACAAATATTGTGAGTTAAATTTCAGACTCAATATTGTCTATTTTTGCTGTATTTTGAAAACAAAAATAGTCCAAAATAAAGCAACACAGCATGTTGTTTGCTTAGTTCCCGAATCAATCAGGCATTTGTATAAATTGTTTGAGTGAATAATTCAAAGATGCAATCATTAAGCCACTTATTGGTGGTTTTGTAGTGTCAAAAAAGTCATGTTTCAATATTCAAATATTATTTTAAAAAATATCATTATTTATGCATTTGCAGTGTAAATACATCTAAATGCTAGATGCATCTTCTGTGCCACTTCTGTAGTGCAAAAATGGATTTTGTTGGTACTGATTTTATGTGATTGGTAAAAACCACTGTTGTCTTATTATTCTAATTGCAAAATGTCGCTGGAAATCAATTTAAGGTGGCAAATTAATGAAAAATTTCAGAGGTTTGGTTCACCAAAAAGTTTGGGAATCCCTGAAGTTAATAATAAAGACTTTGGACTTTGGTCACAGACTAATGACATGGAGTAGTTGTGTCACCTCCTTAAGAACTTAAGGCGTCTTAGCTGCCAGAGTAGATTTTTTTTTGGCATTTTGACAGCAGCTTCTGTTCACACATGACCTCTAAATGGAAAAATGCTGTTAAATATTTGGAAAAGGCTTTGTTATGCTTTCATTTTACTTTATCTTGCCAAAGAGTGAGCCAAAGCGTTCTGTTCATACATTTGTTCAAACACAAAATCCAACGACTGCAAAAAGTCCAAATGTGATCCTGTACATCCCAAGATCACTGGAACTGAAATCTCTTCAAACATGCGATGAAAAGAGAGATAAAGAGGGAACTTGTGCAATTGTGGCCAGAAAACATTGGCAAGAGTCTCTTTTCTTTTGCTCAAGTGCTTTATTACATTAAAGCAAAGCACATTTGAAGTAAATTCTGCCGTTAAAGACTACAAAATAAAGCGTAACCCAATACCGTAGTTTAAATGGAGGTACAGAGGAAAGGGTGGGCTGAGGAACAAGCCAGCAGCAGAATGGCTTTTATGCAGGGAAATAACGCTTGGCGCATGTTTGTCTTGCTGTGGCATTAATCCTGTCGCCTTTTTTCATCCCTAATCCTTACAACAACACAGCCTTCGGGAACTAATAAATGGACGGATTCGATTTCCTCCGTCCATGCCAAACACCACAGCCTCACCTTCGTGAGCACGAGGGTCAGACGAGAGAAGAAGGGGACGACCGGGCTGTTTATATTCTGGGCGTTCCCCCTTACTGATATTACATATCAGCTGGTGCTCAGCACAGTCGGGTAAGTATTACAGATAAGCTCAGGGTGAGTCGCGTAACACGGATCATATCAAAGGCCTGATTTACACTGGAAGCGCAAACGCAGATGCCATCGTCCTCAAGCACATTTGTGTTTGTACAGTTTTTACATAACGCTTCAAAGCGTCCAGACCCTCCCAAAGTAGAATCAACAGCGGCCCGTGAGAACGGCCAGCTCAGGAGAGGACCTGATTGAAAGCCGTGCCACTTCATGACCTCATTGCAGTTCCTGGCCAGTGGTGGCAGAGATGTGTTCGCTGATAACAGATGTGTGTGGTTTGAGTTAAGACGGAGACAAAAAAGCGTTTGTTTGCAGTGGCTGGAATTGTGTAGGACATACTAAAATGCGTAATTGCATACAGTAAAAACCAAAACATTTCTACAGATTGAGATTGTAACAGCAGAGCATGGTGTGAACGGCTTTTATTCTAAGAACGGGACCATGGAGGACAACTCTTTGAATGCAGAGTGGAATCAATTTTTTCTTTTCTTTAAAACTTTTAGTGATATTTACCCAAAAAAGAATACTGTTTAATGCATTTACATGACCTTACATGACCACATAATTGGGTTATTAGGCATAATCAGTAGATGTAAACGCACTCAGTGCTTTTGTAATTGTCACTGCTAATTGTTCCAGCAGCTGCATTAGTGAGTCAACAAGGCTTTAAAAACCATTTGGTTGTTCATTTAGGAAAAAGAGGGAATGCTACGCAAAGGCTGTACTCAGATAACCCTAAATAGCCTAATTATTTTTCTTACGCTGTTTTAGAACCAGATATAGTTTTTATGTAATGCTGCTCAACCAGGGCCCATGGAAGTCATAACCATAACACAGTTAGGACAATATTCCTATATTTGTACCCGAGGTGTATTTTTGTCTCTTTGCAGTGACTGGCTGAAGTGACCAGTGTGCAGATCATAACAATCATCCCAAAGATGACCTGCAGCGGAAGAACGTGCCAAACAAATGAAACCAAAGAATGACCCTGATGTCGGACATGTGGTTTAGTCATTCATAAGACACCAAAGCTGGCCAGAGGATGAAAGTAAAGGCTGGGGTTTTTAATTTGCAACAGGCAGTGCTGGGGAAAGCTACTTTTAAAAGTAATCCATTACAATATCACACTATTCCATAAAAAAGTAACTGATTGTGTTATTTAGTTACTTTTTTGGAATGTAATGCATTATGTTAATTTTGTGTTACTTGCTTGCTGATTTGTTTTTTAATAACAAAAAACCCAAAGTTACAGCTTTGACAATTGTAGGGCCCTTTCACACCCAAAGTGAAATTAATAGACCTCATGCTGAACCAAGTCCCTTTTGTCACTCCTGATTTCTCTCATCATGGAGACTGGAGAAGTGTCAGCAGTGTTGGGGAGAGTTACTTTTAAAAGTAAAGCATTACAAAATGCGCTACTCCCTTAAGAAAAGTAACTTATTGCATTGTTACTTTTTTGGGAAGTAATGTGTTACGTTACGTTTGCGTTACTTCTTAGAGTTACTTTTAAAACTAATGCATTACAAAATGTGTCCCTTAAAAGTAACTAATTGCATTACTTAGTTACTTCTTTTTTTAAATCTGGACTGGGCTTGCTTGATTGTTTTTGGTATAAAAAGTTTTTGAGTAAATGCATGTTCACATTTAGTCTAGAACCAGGGCCAACTACCCACCATCACCAAAGGAATAACAACCATTCAGAATTTCTTAGTTAGGTTCTCTTAGGTTACCTACGGATGACGTCACGGACACTACGTCTAACACACTAAAATAAAATAATTGTTGGTTCAAACGGCTTTGCCTTATTTTTCAAAATATAAAATCGCCTGAATTTTGTAAAAAAATGATAGAGTTTAGAGAGGAAAAGGTAAAAAGCAATACAAAACAAGCAATTTACAGGTTATGTTGTCATTCCTTTGCTCTCAAACTGAATGCAATGTAATAAGAGGCCTTATTTAATAATAACATTAACAGTGAAGCATGCTTCTAACTCTGGGTGAAAAGCTTATAATAAAATCGCCAACATTCGTCTATGTGTTAAGAATGATTAGTATAGCACATTTCCAAAGCTGTAAAAGGTTATTTAAAAATAAAGCATTCATTATGAACAGTTTACTGTCTTAAGTCCACCTATTTATTTAGTCTACAAATTAAAATAATAATTATAATAATTACAATTATTAGTATTATTTATGGTGAGCTTTGCTGTCACACACATAAGAGCCCTGCACTATTGTTTCAGCTATTAAAATAGTCCAGTTTTGTATGTAACGCAAAGTGATTATATTTCATTTCGTTTTTATTAAGTTAATTTAGAAAAAAAACGTTTGGAGCATTTTTTGTTCGTTAAATATAAGTTTTTGATTTTTAAAGTAACGACCAAGCCTCCAGCGGCAGAGAATGAGTTGATCATATTGTGTTTGATCAATTTTGCCTTCTCAGATAATTACGACTTGCCTAAAATAAATATAGATCTAGGCCTAAAAGAGTTAAAGTATAAAACAATGTTCATTTCAACATTAAAATAATATAAATGTGCGGTATTAGGCACAAATGCAATCGTTTGTACGGAGAGCCGCTTTGCAGGACATGGAGGCGCCGGCACAATCACTTGCATTTTTGCAGTGGAAACAATTTAAAATATTCCGCCATTTTTGCTGATAAAGGTACAAGTAATAAATTATTCAGAACTGTAAAGGGTCTACTTTTTTTTGTGTGCACTCACAATATCAACAAAACGTTGCAAACGGTGCTTGAAACGTTGAAAACAAACATGATCTCCTCATGTCATCTCAACAGGAGTTCTTCTCAGCAAAACTCAGCAAATACATAACTCACAGACAAGATACATGCATTTATAGAAAGCTTTAAATTATTACTTAACGAAATAGAACAAATCAAAAACAAAAACTATTTTATATGTAGTCTGTAAAGATTAATTTTTCTCTAAAGGCGCGTCCAAAGAGGAAATGGCGACACTGACACTGACTCAGAAAACACAAGCGTTTTAGCGTTTATTTTACAATACCAATAGGATAAAACACAGGCGGTGAATATAAACACTTTTATATTAGTTTAATGTTGAAATTAACATTGTTTTATACCTGAACTTGCTTTTGTATATCAACATGCTTTAGACATATTTTATTTGTTATTTATACTAGTAGCCTGTTGTGATTGATTTTTCACGACCCAGATTTTTTGGTGCCCCCCCAGGCCCTTGGTGCCCTACTCGCAGTGTGTGGTGTGCGTGTGTGGAGCGCCGGTGCTGTCTAGAACTACAGTAACCATCATGGTCACACAGCGCACACAATGCCTCTGCACTTCTGATTTCACTCTGCATGGACAAAGAAGAGCTGTCAGTCAATAAATGGAAAACAAAGTAACTAGCATTCTAAAAAGTAACTCAGATATTTTGTTGTAAATTAAACAGTAATGCATTTACTTTACTTTAACTACTTGAATAAAGTAATCTGATTATGTAACTCTTGTAATGCATTAATTATAACAGTGGGTGTCACTGAATAACAGGGAAAACAAAGTAACTTATTTATTTTAAAAAAGGTAAAAAAGTAATGCACTACTAGTTACTTGAAAAAAGTAATCTGATTACATAACTCGCGTTGCTTGTAATGCGTTACCCCCCGACACTGGCAACAGGACATTAAAGAGCCCAAACTCTGTACGCTGAGGTAAGAAAACATCTGCTTTTGTCCACTGAAACAAACCAGTTTGAGGGTTTGGTACTGTCTGGATACCTATAAACAACACAAAGCCTCATTAACAGTCTCAGTGCTGTTTGGGTGAGTCTATGGATCATCGCACAACCCCAACCCCGTCCCTGTCTGTGATCCATGTGGCAGCACTTGACCTTTGTTTTTGTGAAACACGATACAACATCAACAGTCACATGCACACCGAGAGGCAAATAATTGCACGACTATCCCACTGTCCCGCCACAGGCATTTACCATGGCAGAAAGTACTTGACAAAGACATGAGGAAGAAACCACTCTGCACCATGTTGGCCACGCAGATCTTCCACAATAAACAAAAAAGGAGATGTTCTAAACACCAGAACTGCAAGATGCTGCAGCAGTATGTTTCAGGATGTGCACCAGGTGTTCATCTTTTCATCTGTGGCTTTGCTACGTGCAAAACACTCCTGTCTTTCTCCATTTTCTTGTTTTTTTCCATGCAATTTTTACCTCTTGCCACTCACTTGGCCATCTTGCGCTCCGCCGTGGCCAAAGCCCTCGTCTGTTTATTTGCAAAAAGACATACCAGGAAGTACAACTTCAAACAATGGCCTTAAGTTATAAACCTCATTCCTTTCTATGGCCCACCTGGATGTAGCCATGAAACGAAGGGAAAATTCCAAAGAAATGGACACACATGCCATTTTGAGGACTCACCAAACAAAGACTGTCTGGGAAAAGCACATTTTTGGAAAGGTACAGAAAGAAAAGTGTAACAGTGAAAAAAATTGTCTTGAGTTTATGCCAAGATGGCTATGGTACCAATTTTAGCTCCTGTGAAAAAGCTGCAACACTTCCTGCCGGACTAGTGTGGATGACGTGCTGAACAAAGATGGTAGAAACATTGATCTTCACATTTTCAAAGAAAAACAGAAAACGTATGCATTTTGGCCATTCATTTGCACAACAACAGCATCTGGGTTGTCTGAAATGGAAAACATTTAAAACAGGTGTTAGAGTGCAAATTTTAGAAAAAAAAAATTCCATTATCTTCTCCATGTAAACTAAAAACACACGTTTGCGAAAATCATATATCATATCGTACATTGCCAACTACTGGCCTGGCCATAATACAGCATTTTTAGTTTTTACAGATGCGTTTGAACAGGGATCGTTGTTGTCTGTATGCCAAACTTTTCAAAAACGCAAAAGAAAAATGTTTCCGTGTTTAGTATGTTGTTGACATGTAAACATTACAACCAATTAACAACCAATGCGTAGAACCAGGTCCCGCCCTTTTCTTTTTCAATAATACGGCACACTTGAATGTGCATTGTGTTACGGAAGAAAATATCTGTTGCTACATTTGATTCATTGCGGCTTTTCCATACTACTTCTGAGTCGATATTTCCTGTGCCGAAGTAGGTTAGCAGTCGAAAGTTGAACGTATTCAATAAACATCACATCTTTCCATTTTGTCTGTTGGTTCAACTAACAGTGCGGTCCAATTCATGTATTCTTTTGTTTAGTATGTAATTATGACCCATTTGGATGACTCAAAATAATCAAGCTGACTCAAATGGCAGCAAGCACAATGGACTTTTCATTCCCTTCACCATGACATGTCCATTCCAGATTTCATTCCAAATTCAAGCGTAGATGCCATGAGCACCCAAGTGAGATCCGTATATGTAGACTTTATGTGTGTAGTGATGTTTGATGGTCTGATGGTGCATTTAATTTAAGTTTCCCCATTATTAGAGACTACCTTACTATAAGAAATGCTGGTGTATAATATGTTTCCTTGTTCGTTATATTTACTTAAATGTGGTATCAAGACTGTAGTGTTATTGTAATATATATTGTAATATTTTAAAAATGGTTTTATGACCTTCACCATCTGTTTTTCATATTGAGAGTCCGAATGAAACCCTTCTGTCAGTGTCTTTGAAAGAATTCTTCTGTTCTGTTTCAGCATCTAGAGCAGCTTACATAACACTTAAGCTGGAAAAAAGAAGCTAGCAGGTTGTTGAAAGGTGAAGATTCTTCAGGACACAGAGTTAAAGCTATTCAGGAAGTTAATGAGAACAATGTATCTCGTGCAGGCAGAGTGCAATCACAGTTTGTTACTTCGGTAATTTAATTATAAGCTCCGATAGGCATTAGTTAATGCTCAGTCATCCAAAAACTAGATGTGAGTGAATGCATATTTATTACTGAATATACATGTATGTGTTTGTTCTGTGGAAAGATTGATGCACAGCAGAAACAAAACAACCAACAAACTGGGTACATACCCTTTTGTAATTTGTAACTTTATATGTAATTTGGATTATGTAACTCACGTTACTTGTAATGCGTTAACCCCAATGCTGGCAACAGGCAACACAGACCAAAATGGCAGCAGTTTTAAAACTTCAATACACTTTTTACCATTTGTGTTCATTATAGTTGTGAACTTCTGATGCACTTTCTATTTCTAGAAAATTAAGTTATGAAATTTGCTTAGTCAAACAATAAAGCCACACATGGATACATTTTACCATTTAAGGACATTTCAGAGTTGCCTAATAGAATGATGCAATATTAGACCAAGCCCATTCTTATCTTATGTAAATGCAGTGTTGGGGAAAGTTACTTTTAAAACTAATGCATTAGAATACTGTGTTAAGGTCACTGCACAGTCCGAAATTTTTGTATGGTTTTTTTTTCGTATTCATCTTTTTCTATCAAAATGCTTGTTACAGATGCGAAAACACAGAAAATCGAAACTGATCCGAATTTTTTATGATGGATGAAAGTTTCAGAGACCGTGTGTAAACGTGGTTGACACAACATGAGGTGTATTTATTATTTAACGTGCAAAAATTTTGGATGAAAATGTCAGCCTCAGTGTGCAATGACCTTTACTCTATAAAAGAGTAACTAATTGCATTAGTTACTTTTCATGGAAAATAATGCATCACATTACTTTTGTGTTACTTTTTGTCACCTGGCTATATAACCCAAAACATATATTTTTAGCAACTGTAAAGGCCCTTTCATACCAAAAGTAAAATTATTAAGCCTCATGCTGAAGGAAGTGCCTTACTCCCGATTTCTCTCAACACAGGGACAGGAAAGCTTTTTTAGGAAAAAAAAGTAACTTGCTTTACTTATTTGAAAAAGAAAAAAGTAAAGTAACGTGTTACTTTAGTAGTTATCCCCAACACTGTGTAAATGTGGTATGCAGAATATTTCGAGTACATTTATGTATCTGGCAGAGACTTTTATGCAAAGTGACTTGCATTGCTTTCTTTGCATGGATTTTAGCAGTTCTTGCTCTATTTCCATGCACTACTGTTTGAGCTACAGGAATACCCTCTCAGGTTAAGGGTTTATGTAGTTCTGATAGTTTCCTGGACACTGTGCATTGGGGGGCCTTCCTGAAAATGCACCCTTCAGAGTGCTCCGCACAGCTCGTTAACCTCCTCAAACGACCCACACACAGACAAACCCACCTAGGGCTATTTTTAAACATTACCTCAAACGAGAACGGAGGTCAGCTGCCCCTTTTCCCCAATCGTGCCCATGTGTGTTCCAGAAAGAGTCTTGAGTTGATCACTTTAACAGACGAGCCATTCAGTTTGAGTTTTCTATTTAAAGAAAGACCCCTAGATATACGCACCGGGACTCCCCTCACTCGTTTGTTTACCTCTAACCTCCCGGGAGGCCAAATATAAGAGTGTGAATTCTTCAAGGGCCCCTAAATTGGATGGAAAGTATCTTGTAAAGAGCTGGAACATTTACCGCCTTTCAAAGCTCGTGTCTCTTGAATCTGTGAGCGGCCACTGCTAGATTTGCTTTTCTGTCAATGTCTTTGGTTTTCTTTGTTGGGCTCCTTTCGCAGTCATTCCATATTTTACTTACTTAGGATTTCTGTGGCTCTTACACAAACTAAGGTCTCAAATCAGAGCAGAAAGTCTTGAATTCAGTTTTATGGCATTAAATTTTGCAAACACTGCAAAAATGAATATCTTCCTCTGTATTTTTGTCTTGTTTTCCATCACACATATCTAAATATTTTTACATTTGAGATGCAAAATTAAAATTTTTGTTAAGAAACGGATCAAAATTAAGTGAGTTTATGATTAATACAAGAAACCCTTTGGAAGATATTTCTTGTTTTAATCATACTTTTGAGAAATTTCTCAAAAAACTAGACAACTTATGTCATTTTGCTTCTCAGTGTGTTTTGATTTGCACCGCAAATGGAACAACATTTCTTTTTTTGCAGTTTGAAAAGTTTTAAAGTTACAATAAAAGTTGTTTGCATTTGCATCTAGTTAAGCAATTTATTTTGTAAAATTAATTCAAAAGTACTGGACTTACTATTGGTCTTACAATAGTTTTGAAAACCTGCGGAAAATGTAGGTAAAATTTGTATTATAAAACTGCTGATGAAACTGTGTCTTTATGCATATAAAACAGCACTTTTAACACAATCAAATGCTACATTTTACAGTCAACTTATACGCCGTTTGTCCTGTTTAATATAAACGTGGTCACTTCAGACAGCCGTAGGACTCTCATTAAACTAGACATGGGCCATTTATCAACCACCTGCACCACAGAGCGTAAACCTCTGCTCAAGTAATCACCTGCGGTTCCTCGTAGATCTCACTGGGATATGTAAGAGCCCAGCCGAAAGAAAAACCTGGAGCAAAATTCATAGTCCAACGAAAAACCATTTGGCCCCGCAACAAGCCTATTTCCTTTCTCCGCAATTACTGAATTTCTATTAACATTCCGGCTGTTTTGTTTTCTAGGTTCATTATAAAGGTGAAATGTGGTCTCATGCAGGACTTGAGTGATGGCGTGAGCATAACGGCGTCTACGCCAGACACATTGTAATGTGATAAAACAAGGTATGCACCGGAAGGCCTGATTTGATGCAGTGGCTCATTGCGTGCTGCACAGTTATCTTCTTAATATAATTTTAATGACTTTTTATCGTTACACTCAAGGCACCTTTTGGACATTTTTTGACATTTTGGACATATATAACAGTTTAAATAATAGAATTATGACTTGTAGCCTTTCCAACTTGTGCATTCTTCTACTTCTTCTACGTTAATATCTACAATTGTCATCATGTAATTTGTAACGGACTACAATTTGTATCCACCCAGCACTGCCCATTTCAGTGTGTGTCCATCTTTGTATTTTTAGAGAAAAAATGCACTGGATGTGTGCTACTTTTCTGAGTAATCAGAGCATATTGAGAGTCCAGAATATCGTAGTGTGTTGCTGTGTTGCTCAACAAACTCTACCAATCACACTGCAATCTTCCAGAACACCCTAGCATCATGATGACTTTTGTAACAGCAAATTCAAGTCATATTTACTTCAGAACATGTAAAAAGCTTTCTACAAATGAGAGCAGGCTGCCAAACTATGCTGTAGTTTATTGATTAAGGACATTGAAGGCTGTGCATGTGTGAACCCAGCATGAGGCAAAAGGCAGAGATTTGCAGTCTTGGGTGGCAGTGCAAAATCTGCAAGCGATTAAAAGACTTCAGATTCTTTCATGATTAGATATAAGTTCTCCCCGGGTGTGCTCTGTAAAGGTAGGCCATTTATGAAGTACAGTTACCGCTTTAAAAAAAAGGTCACATTTCATAAAAGGTTTTAAGGTCCGTGGGTGGCTCACTGAGCTTAAGTGTGTTGGTTTGCATATGGACGGTTTAATATGTTGTTTTGTTAAGTATCTTGATTTCCTGTTATCGTCACCCGTCAGTTTAATTGCTTTTTGGAGTGTGGAGAAAGTAGATTAAACCACACACTTGAAATATTTTTGGCACTAGCTTTATTGTGCCTGTTTATAGGAGACCGGTTGCAATAATTTACACAACTGCATGTAATAAAAGTTGTGCTTGTGCCAATATTGAATCACCAAGGGTTGAATCGACTGTAAAGCTCAGTGACTCTTTGTATGAGGCTGCTGTATGTCTATGACACTTACCGTGTGGAATAAGCACAGTTCAGAGAGGAAGTCACAGGTATTTATGTCATGAAATGTCAAAGCTAAAACACACTGTTACAGAACGCCAATGCCATTCGATCAGGGTTTGAGGTATTTAGGATGAGAACAACTCCCAAAGGCACAACAACTATGACCTTCACCAGAGCTTGTGGTGGTACAAAAAACAAGCCGAAATGTCAGAAAAGAACAGGATGTCAGTACAGGGTGGCAAAAATGTTAACCTACGCTAGAAGGAAGAAAAGACAGCATCATAGTATCTCAGTTGTGTAACATTTGATTAATGTTGTGTTTCTCGGTTTCATGAGGTCTTGGTTATTATATAAGTTCTTTAAGATTCAGAAAAGTTGCTAAGGTCGGGTTTCTCAGTTTTACTTTTTTAGGCAAGGCTTACTCTTTCCAATGCAAACTGGAATGCACAATTATCTTAAAGACACTAAATTAAGATTCTGATGAAAAGGCTGCTTAGCCAGAGATGATTGCTACATTCAGGACAAAATGCATACAAATATGCTGAAAGAACCCCAAACTTTTTCCACCTTCGAAATCACTTTTTATTTCACTAGGTGCCAAATAGCAATTTGGACATAGTTTTAGCAAACTCACATAATATGAAATGCCTACTTTTGCATTCAGGTCTGAAAATACAATAATAGCTTGTTAAAACATTTGGGTTGCAAATTATGTTTATGTTAAGTTTGGGTTTTGGATGATGTTGTGTAGTGGTGAAAAGCTCAAGACTGGCAACTGGAAGGTAGCTGGTTCAATCCATGCACAGAATGAGCCATGAACTATTGATTGTGCTCTTTAACACCAGGGTGCTCCAAGGCAATTGTCTCTTCTTAAAGAGTAAAGAAAAGTCACTTTGGGTGGACTTTACATGTCTACTTAGGACCCATTGAATTTGTTGAACCAGGCCACCCATTTATTAGATGTTCAGTGGACAGATTATGACAGGTCTTTTTTCTAGCTCAAAGCAATGTGCAAGCAATGCAAAGGTCATAGGTTCGATTCCCAGGGAAAGCAAGGACCGAATCAGTTTTCGTTTTAATGCAATGTAAGTCGCTTTAGATAAAAGCATCTGCTAAATGCATGTAAATGGTCTAGAACAAGAGGAATGGACTACATGGCTATTTATGGGTTCATTGTTAAACAGTTTCCATCGACAGTAGAGCGTCCGATCTGAGCCATAGGGTTCCCAAAAACCACAAGCCCAAACACACTTAGCTTCGGGCCGAGCCACAAAGGCCTGCTGTTCACCTCCCCTCTGACCAACACGCACCCGGCATGTTTAGAAAACAGCAGTGCGGTCCAAAACACACAACCAGTTTCACCACTGAAATAAATCTCAATTTCCTTCAGCCTTTCTCTTCATTTTGCAGTTATGTAATGAATTAGCAACTGGGTTGACTGCTGAAACCACCCACCATCTCACTCAGCGGCCAGTTAGCGAGGCTTCGTGATCTTCGCTATATGACTGGATGAAGACGAAGATGTCGTGCAATTGTGCTGATCTCGTACAGAACTTGTCCCGGTAGCGTGAAGGAAACCGCTTAGCTGACCGTTATTCCTTATGACCAGCACAGCCATGTCAGATTTAATGGAGCTGTCAGGAGAAGCTAAGGTGTGTTGCCAGTCATTTTCCAAATAATTACCCTTTCTAACAGAGGCCTGATTGTGTTGGACCGTGCGGTCCAAACACAGAACGCGCTGGAGGGAGCCGAGCGCTGGTGAGAGCCAGAACGTCTGGGGGGTTCATCTATGATTCACACTGGCTGTGTGGGCCACGTCAGTGTCAGGCGTTTCGGAAAAATTGCCATCATTCGGTTTATCAGTATCCCATTATTTAGACCCCATTCGGAAGAGCCTGTTGGAGCAAGCGGGTCAATTAGTCATAGGTACAGGAAGTGCATCACTGCTGAGTAACATGATGGGTGGAGTGACCATGAGATCACCTCGAGGCTATTGCACAAAACGGTGGGTCACACATCGGACTGGGTATTGAGTCCAAGCTTGGGTCCAAGCGAAGGAAGTCTTTCAGATTCCTTCCACCTCTGTCTTGAGCAAACTCTTTTGTTCATCCGGTCTTCTTTTTGAGATTTTAAAGAGACTTGTTTGCACATGTTCCAGTGACTAGATGTTTCGTTGTTTGGTGTTTGCTCTTGTCATGCTTCTGTACTTTCTCATGCATGTCATTTCCTGCTCTGCTTTGAGGAAGATTCTACAGTTGTAGTTTACGTGGAGACAATAATAGTATTATTTTCGAAAATGTGCACTTTAAACCTCTTTATCAAAAGTTTACATTTTCAGCCCTCCAAAATGGCGTTGTCTTGTAAATTAATGGCCAAAACCATAAGATATTTACATATTTCCCACATGACAAAATAATAGAAAATCGCAATGATTGCGTTGTTTACAAAACTGTGCATCTGTTTAGTTACATCTTGAGCATCAATAAATCTTTGCAGCTTTTGCAAAAACATTCAATCCCATTCACTTTCATTGTATCACATATTTCCTACAAGGCAAAATAATAGCAATTCACACTTATTCAGTTTACAGAATTTTGCATCCATTTGGTTGGGCCTTCTTGAGAATCAAATGGATGTTTGCAACTTTTGCAATTTTTCCAATGCTTCAAAAGTCATTGGACTCTATTGACTTTTATTGTATAGAGAAAAAAAGAGCATATTCACTGATAAAACTGGTGACGTTCATGTACGATAATCTCGTAAATGCAATCATATGATTTAGTGTATGCATTTCTGAGCTTATAAGCAGACCTGCATGAGTGTATTTATGTGTGTGGTCAGGTTGAGTGCTCTGAAAGTTGCAGTAGTCTAGGTTATGGGTGTCCTGTCATGACTAGACAGACAGCTTGTTCAGACGTCGAGTCTCCTGTGTTTGTGCAGTCTCAGGACCGGCAGAGTGAAAAAATCCCAGCGTGGCAGACCCAAAATAATCAGGCCGTAAATATTTGTACAAGTTAGAGCAACATAATCACTCAGGGCTCTTACCTGCCGTGGGTCTGGGCTTTATGTTTCCTGTTCTAATCATACTGTATGGATGGCCAGTGACACACACACACACACACACACACTACAGCTCTCAAATTTGACCACTTCAAGATATTCAGCCAGTACCTTAAAATCCGGAGTTTAACAAATCCTACTGAAAGCAGGGACTAAATAAGCAAACCGTTTCTCAAGCCTAACCATTCATAACACTGTACAGGACACACATGCAATCAGTCCAGGATAAACTAGTCCTAGCGTTAGCCCACAATCCAATCACTGAGGGTATGATGCATATTATAAAGAAAAATGGCAAGTCAGGCTTGTATACAGTCTTATTAGCAAGTAAAGTACTTGTTGACAAATGTATTCTGCTTTATTTTATACAAACAAGCAGTGTTGGAGCTTTTTAATTTACAATGAAATATTTGAGATACTCAAATAAGTAATGCAAGTTACTTTGTTTCCCCATTTATTGACTGATAGTTCTCCTGTCCCAATGTTAAAAGAAATTGGGAGTTTTGGAAAGTGTTGAACTTTATTCTCCTGCCTCCTGTTCTTCATGCAATCCAGAATGACAGCACAGCTGAAAGGTTTGTTTGAGCTTTTTGAATTTACATTTCCTTCAGCCTGAGGCTTATTCATTTTACTTTTGGTGTGAAAGGGCTTTTACATTTGCCAAAAATACTTTTTTGTTCATGTAAGAGCAAGACAAATATGTCAGTCTTTTTCAGCCTTAGTTGGCAGTGCATAACCAGAATGAACTGCTCTGACTTTACCATGCCCATCTTTTGCAAGTCATCAAAAAGTCTTTAAAATGCTCATTTTTTTTGTAAGTATATCACAGTACTGTAAAATCAGACCACAGAGGACAATGCGGGGCTTCAAACTCATTTATGGTGAAGTACATCATCAGAAACGGTGCGGTGAACCGTTGTTCCAAAAATGGGTCAATACATTCCTTTCCCATGTAGCATTTATGAGAGTGTCGAGCAACTCTCTGGTTTCAAGGAACGGAAAAAATGAAGGAAAGAGAAGAGAAGAGAAAAAGAGAAACAGGTTGCTGAGGTGTTTAGTAAGCAGAAGGGAGTTTGTTTTGAGGACGGGAGTTTGTTTAATTACCCTGTGCATGCTGTAATCCAGGAAATGCAGCCATGCAAAATCGAGAAAGTCTGCGTGCATCTGCAGACGCCATCCATGAGAGGGCAGCATTTGGGGATTGCTATCATGACCTACAGATGGACTTACATAATTCCTCTGGAAACTTTTGTTCAGTCCAGGTGCGGAAAAATTAATTAAAGCCCTTCAAGCGTGGGTTATTTTAAGTCACGAGTAGCAATAGGGGACACCACCTGTCATAATTTGATTGATGGCTTTGACCTTTTGACCTTCCCCCTCCCCCACGCCCCTCCCCCTCCCTTTCCCACGGTGCCCACCCACGTGTTTGACCCCTCGTTGACCTAGTGAACTCTACTGACCTTGTTTTGATGGATTGAGCAGGTGCGATGTCAACGGCTGACAGGTTTATGGGTTGTTGAGAGGATTAACGACAGGGTTTAACAGGTGCGGGATGAACTTCTGACAGGTTTATGGTTGTTGCATCAAATTTACGAGATTCATACCCAGGTGCGGGATTAACTCCTGACGGGTTTATGGGTTTTTGCGGGACCATCCGGTGTTTGGTTGTCATCCCGGTAGAGAAATACAGCAGCTGTGCGTGACCGTCCGGTGTTTGTTGAGGAATGAAGGTTTGTAGAATGTTTCGGCGATTTTACGGTCTAGCCCCCACGTCCGTGTTGTAGGGCATGGGTATCAGATTGCGTTCAGCATAGATAAATAGGGCTTCCCCATCATATCTGCGGAGCATCAGAGCTGTGAAATACATAGACATGGATGCGATACACAAAACTCCTGAGAGGGAATGGGACAAAGATTCTATGGAAGATCTGATTAGGGCACCGAGAAAACCGTACAGCAACAGTTTTAAAATGAGAGAATTTATAAAAGGATAAATATATACACTTTTAAATAATAAAATGATAATACTAATAATAATGCATTTTCTAACATTTGAATCATTAAATCCCTTACGTTTTTACAGTCTAGGGTGAAAAATAAAAGTCAGCGTGCGTGTGTCTGTTTGCCCTCTTTGCTCTCATTCACTCCTTGCAGGTCTGCCCGTGAGTGCTTCATGAGCTAACGTTACACAGTGTTATATGAACATCTCATGTAAAAGTGACCATACATGTAATGGTTGTATATAAATTACCTTTTCAACAATATATTAGTTGCTATAAAAAAATAATAGGAGACAAATAGACACAGCAGTTATGAGTACGTCTTAGTTTGAGAGGACCTGATACCATTTTTGCAGAGGATCCAAATTATTTCTCACAGTAGCTACATCTGTTTTTAAAAAATCTAGATTGGCATACTACGTGAGCATTTGGCGTTTTCCCAGTGAATTGATCGGTGATTCATCAAGAATATGACTCAGTCACTAATCCCCTGTCAACCCTATGGCAACCGTTCTCAGGATCTCTTTAAACATATGCGAGTACACATGTTCAGAAGCCGGAAAAACACATTCTTTATTCAGATGTTTATCTTTTCCATGAATGTTAGTTGTTGTTGTTGCGAGGATTGAAAAATAAAAATAAATAAAACTATAAAAACGTTTAATAATGTTTCAGTCCCTATCACACTGTATGAAAAAGTGACCATACATGTGATGGGTGTATATAAAATACTTGTTCAACAATATATATTAGTTGCTATAAAAAATATTTATTATTGAAAAGTCTCTATTATCACAACAGTTACGAGTCCATAACCGTACGATGAAATATATTAACAAAGTCTTTAATGTTTTAAAAACATAAATGATAACACTCGGGCTCAACAGTGTAACACAATCATGTACACAAACACACATTCAGTCCTCCAAGTCGTATTCTCTTCTATAAATAAGAAATGAATATAAACGATGTGATCACACATGATATTAAATCAAAGAATAACATTTACACTAGTTTTTAGGTAGTAGTAAATATTGTAATGGGGAGCCAACAACGTCAAAATAAGTAAAGGGAAAAATGTATTTTAACAGACCAAAACATATGGATTATGCCTGGACATGCCTGGGCATGTCAGAGGACCTGGACATGCATGGACATGTCAATTTGAAACCGTATCAACCCTTAACCTACCCAATCACAGTAAACTTTCTCTATTTCTATATTTTTTTTATAAACATTATTTACTATATTTTTATAAAGCTTTTGTACTCTACAAAGTGAACACCTACCCGTCACACAAAAAGTTCAACACACTTCCATTTGTAATAAAATATTTTAAGTCATTTAAATTATTATAGTAGGACTCAAGACATTTCATCATAAATCACATTTACGTTGTTGTATCAATGTAATATTCAAATGTTTATACAAATTTGTGATCTGATAAGTCCTATAAACATTTCAACCTAAAAAGTGACTTAAGCACAAACACTCACACAAACAAACATGAAAAATAAAACACAAAAAGCAAACACAAAACACAAACAAACATGCAAACTAAAAACTAAAAAGCAAACACGACACAAACTCAAACACAAAACACAAGCAAAAGACAAATTAAAAACATGTAAAACAATATTGTCACTAAAATTTTAAACAAGTATTTTGTTTTCTCAATACGCAAACATGTACGATCACGCTTGCGTGCGTATTATTGTAGCGCAATTTGTGCGGAATACATTATAATCATAACCATAAATACGTTTTAAGGTACTGGAAACACACAAATGTCAGGGCAGGACAAAACATCAGCAGCGGCTGCAAACCCCCTCAGACACCATGAGGGTTAAAAAAGATGGTAATATATATATATATTATTATTAAGGCATCAAAGTAACAAACATGTCACTACATCGAAACAAATCATTCATCGTACATCTTAAACATGTATTCAACATTTAAGTTTATTGAACACATAACCCACTTATTTTAAAGATGATATTAAACATTTCCATGTTTATAAAAATAAACATTTACAATACTTTTAGACGGTCATGTATATAAAACATAGTAACAAACATGTCACTTCAGCAAAACAAATCATTATACAACGTTCATTTTATATTTTTTAAGTTTATTGAAGTTATAAAACATCAAAGTAACAAACATGTTACTAAAGCTAAACAAATAAACCATTGTACATCTCAAACAAGTATTCAACATTTAAGTTTATTGAACTTATAAAACACATCTTGCACTTTTTAAAGACGATCTCCATGTTTATTAAAATTAACATTTACAATACTTTCAGGTGATCATAAATATAAAACAAACATGTTACTACAGCTAAAGAAATCATTCACCGTACATCTTAAACATCTTAAACAAGAATTCAACATTTAGGTTTTTGAACTTATAAAACACATCATGCACTTCTTTTAAAGATAACAAAAAACATCTCCAAGTCTTTTATAAAATTTATAAAAATCATAAAAATGGCTTACATTATGTTCTTCGAACATTGAAATCCATTCTGTGAATGAAATATTTTCAAAAATGTTTCAGTTGGAATATAAATAAAACTCTATGGTCCTCCCAGGGATAAACTCCAATGTGAAACTGATGCTCCAGACCCTTCAAACAGACTGATTCGTGATGGTGATGAGTAAACCAGATGTTCTCCTTGAAAAGGAGTTTCCCTACAGACAAACTTAAATTTCAACTAAAGAATAATTTGTATTAGATTTATTTCACACCATTCGCTTTAGATTGCTAAAGTTTCTTATTTTAATCATAATCATCAATGTATATCCCCCTCACACACACTCCTTTTTGAGTTGTATCTTTTAGAAAATGTGATGGTTATTTTATTACAAAAATATGTTGCTGTTTTAAAGGCTATATAAATAAAAAGTATAGAAATATAAATCTTGAGCCCAATATCTGAATATCATTATTGCTGTACTCATACTTTTCTGAATGATCTTTAACAGCATAATAAATATCGGGGATAATTAGCCTTCACTGAAAATACAGTATTCTTCATCTACTCTAAAATATATGTAGACAGTCAGCATATGTTGATGGTCACGTCTTCGAATTGAGAGCTTTACCCATAATGATCACAGGTTTGTTTCAAATTGCGTGTGTCAACAACAACTTGTGGGCCATAAGGATGTTACTACATATGAGAAAAGACACCACCAAAGACATCTCATGTTACGTAGACATGCACTCTTCGAATACCCACTGACTTTTTGCGTGAATGACACATCACATGTGAGGAGTGTTTTCTGGGGGTCTCCTGAGAATATACAGTTGCTCTGAAAAAGTCATTCTGACACATACCAGACTCCCATTGTAAGGAGAAATCTCCACAGACCGTCTCATGAACGCTTGACTGTAATCGCGAAACACAACACCATTATACACTGTTTTAATTTGTTTATTCAATTATTTAACACATATACTTACATTCAAATTTTTACACCTGGTACTTTATCAGTCTGATAAATTTGTGGACAATACTGTACATGATAAAATGGCAATCATGCTACCGTGTAAGTTAGACACAATGTTGTTTAGGAAAGTGATGTTTTCATCAAAGTCAGAGTATTCCTACTTCTTAACATTTAAAATTTTACTCTGATGTTCCAACGCAGGGGAACCGGGTGAGATATGTTAATCCTTCAACATATTTTTTTTATATATATATATATATATATATATATATATATATATATAGCTTTTTCTAATTGTATCAGCTGAGCTTGTTTCAACTGTTTATAGTCAATTTAGAGTAGAGTAATAGAGTCAACCTTATCGTCCTTGCTATTCCCCACATACAAACCATAAGCAACAACCTAAATTCAATAAAACCAGTTACACATCATGTAAGAAAGGCCTCATAACGCATACAGTCAAGCAGTATCCGCAACTTCTCTTGATTTGGTGTCATCGCTCTTACATTTGCAACTGATTCAGTGGGTAGGTCAAGATCATCAATAATGTTCTTCACTTTTGATCTAGCTTACTGTTTTTTCCTTTTAGGAAGATCTGATAACCTGAGAATACGAAAAGAAAAAGGATATTGGAAAAAAAATAAAATATAGAATAGAAAGAAAAAAATTACTTCAACCTTGTACTGACCTCTGTTCACAGTCTTTATCAGGTTTCTGATCTGAAACATCAGGGGAAACAAAGACTGTTAAGGACAATCCATGCGCTACAACATGCTATCTTATTCAGTGTACAGTATGCCTTCAGCGGTTATGCGGATGTGTCCAAAATATGAGGCCATCATAAAAATCCATCCTATAAATAAATAAAACAACTTATATAAAATTTACTTTGGGGCTTTACTTTAGACTCCAGATGTACACGATCAACATTATCTAATGGTTAAGCAACTCCATCTAATTACCATTTTTAATTGTTTCATATACCAACATTTATTCGCTTGTTTGTTTGTTTGGTGTAGAAGATGTACATGTATTACACTTACAATATACCATCACATTTGATTTGCCAGAGGTTGCAGAAGTCATAGTCATTGTAACGGAGCCTAGACTTGATCCAGTTATGACAGGGGCATATATCATACCGCCATTAGACGTGGAGCTCTTGCCTTTTTACAGAAAACAGGTCAATTAATATACTAGTTAATTGTACATCTGATAATGATTATTCGTTATTAATATTTAAATCACACTAACGTTTTACACGGATGCATGATGGTCCTTGTCTTGAAGTCTCTGTTGAATTAAAAAAAAAAAGTGTTATTTTGAATGGCAAAAATCAGGCTATGGACTGTATTGCAATCCGCCTTACTGAGATATGTATTTTAAAAGTAGTCCTATTCATAGCACAGGTCTTTACTATGCAAGGCAGTTCGGTTACCTGTCACTAAAGTTGAACTAGGGCCTATCTAAAGACACTTGTGGGCATCCAGCTAAAACTCAGGACTAAAAATCCATACTTCTTCTTTAGATCATATTATATCTGTAACAAATCACTGTTAATGTACACAGATTTCACACTAGGCTGTATGACGTTTGTATGTTTTAGCCTAAATGAAATGTTTCATATATATACCCCTAGGTTCACTTTATAAACGGACTTTAATTTTTATGAAGGTATGCAGTAGGCATTATGCACCCATTACGGTCCAAAAACGCACTTTTGCAAACCAACTTGACTGTAGTATGTGGTGATCCATTTTTGGTCGGGAGAAAATTCATTTACATCATCTTCTTTCAGCAAATCTAGAAATTTTCGACACATAGAATAAAAAAGAAAAAAAGAAAAAGAAGTGCTATAACCTTGTATCGGCATCGGTTTAGAGTCTCTATCAGGCTTCTGATCTGAAACATTAGGGAAACAAAGATTATTACTAAGGACACTCAATACATGCACTACAACAATCTCATCTCTACATGCAGTCATCATCATACCCAGAATCTCCCTAGTGGTCACGCTGATTGTCTCTTTGCTGTTAACACAGACGTCTGTCACATCAGGCCGTGTTTCCTTTTTCAGGCTTCTTACAATCTTCATTTCGTTCTTAAGGTTTGTTTTACGCTTAGTATCCCCCGTACAATCATGATTCGGATAGCGCTCATCGACGATGACCGTGTTCATCGGTTTGATCATTTGTCCTTTGTAATATGGTTTAAACATAGAGTCTATGATGACTTTTACACCGCACATTTTTTCTGCGGCACAGCTGCACTCCGATTGATCATCCGCAGCAGCGCCAGACCTACAGTTGTTCTCCATCAGATTCGACGTAGTTTCAGACATTCTTTTCAGAATTCAGTTTTCTCCAAGACGTAGCCGTTTCCTAGAATTTAGGATTTGACCGTTTACTCCCAAAAGTGTTATTAGCAGTAAAATTGCAGCAGAGCCGTGGTTCAGTAAAACAGGTTTGTTGTTGTTGTTTTTAATCAACAAGACGTTGCAGTAGCTCCGTCGTCCAAACCTGGTTATGTTCACAGTGTCGGGTGAACTCAGTTACTGCAGAGTTGATGACGACCTCAGTTGTTGGTTTTACTAATAGGGTCCACCCCTCAAGCTTGTTGTAAGGTCTAAGAGGGTTGTGGCCGGAAGGCTTGAAAATCAGTCAGGCACCCAAGATAAGTTTCGCTCAAGCTAGTTATAATATTTTGATTAAAGATTATAGACTCAAAAAAATAAGATCCACGAACCAAGTGGTAACTATTATACCACAGATAATGATAGGTTGTTAAAGATTTTAGAGCCAATTCCATAATAAAATGTTTCAAATAAATTTACAATCGTTATAAATAATACATGCAACACTAGACATCAACAATATTGTGTCTTAAAATATGTTTAAACCTTTTAAACATATGATAAAATTTGAATAAAAAGAGGCAAAGGGGAAACTGAATCCAATAAATGTTTATTAAAACAATTAAACATATAGCAAGAAACAGAGGAAAAGACTCAACGCTTTACAATTTTGTTGTGCTGCTATACATCCAAAACATATTGATGCCCACAATAAAACACTGACTGTGAAATTGGTCTAACTTGACTGAAACAGCTTGTCAATGGTTGAGAAAACAGTTTTTAACACAGGTTCGTCGCTCGCGTCTAAATATAGATTTGTTGTGCAGCATCCGAAAGGGTTGTCCTCAGGAATAGGCCAGGCGTCATCATGCTCATACTCAGAGTCATCATCAAAGTCCTCCTCAGAGTCATCATCAGACTCATCCTCGGAGTCCTCCACGGAGTCAGACTCGCCTCTTTGAGACAAAACTTTTCTTTTATATTCCTCCAGATGTTTCTTTACCCTTATGAGATGATTTTGATCGTGATGCAATTTTCTTTCAGATTCCTCCCGCTGTTTGTTTACCCTTATGAGATGATTTTGATCATGATGCGTTTTGTTCCAACAGGCAGATAGGCGGACGTATTCTGGTCTCGTTGAGGCAAGGTATCTCATACCCGCCGTGACAGAATCCCACTGATAAACGTACCTGATTTTACCACCAAATTTAATTTTTGTC
>NC_133364.1:3110463-3213369 GCF_049309525.1 Garra rufa
GGGTGCATAATGCCTACTGCATACCTTCATAAAAATTAAAGTCCGTTTATAAAGTGAACCTAGGGGTATATATATGAAACATTTCATTTAGGCTAAAACATACAAACGTCATACAGCCTAGTGTGAAATCTGTGTACATTAACAGTGATTTGTTACAGATATAATATGATCTAAAGAAGAAGTATGGATTTTTAGTCCTGAGTTTTAGCTGGATGCCCACAAGTGTCTTTAGATAGGCCCTAGTTCAACTTTAGTGACAGGTAACCGAACTGCCTTGCATAGTAAAGACCTGTGCTATGAATAGGACTACTTTTAAAATACATATCTCAGTAAGGCGGATTGCAATACAGTCCATAGCCTGATTTTTGCCATTCAAAATAACACTTTTTTTTTTTAATTCAACAGAGACTTCAAGACAAGGACCATCATGCATCCGTGTAAAACGTTAGTGTGATTTAAATATTAATAACGAATAATCATTATCAGATGTACAATTAACTAGTATATTAATTGACCTGTTTTCTGTAAAAAGGCAAGAGCTCCACGTCTAATGGCGGTATGATATATGCCCCTGTCATAACTGGATCAAGTCTAGGCTCCGTTACAATGACTATGACTTCTGCAACCTCTGGCAAATCAAATGTGATGGTATATTGTAAGTGTAATACATGTACATCTTCTACACCAAACAAACAAACAAGCGAATAAATGTTGGTATATGAAACAATTAAAAATGGTAATTAGATGGAGTTGCTTAACCATTAGATAATGTTGATCGTGTACATCTGGAGTCTAAAGTAAAGCCCCAAAGTAAATTTTATATAAGTTGTTTTATTTATTTATAGGATGGATTTTTATGATGGCCTCATATTTTGGACACATCCGCATAACCGCTGAAGGCATACTGTACACTGAATAAGATAGCATGTTGTAGCGCATGGATTGTCCTTAACAGTCTTTGTTTCCCCTGATGTTTCAGATCAGAAACCTGATAAAGACTGTGAACAGAGGTCAGTACAAGGTTGAAGTAATTTTTTTCTTTCTATTCTATATTTTATTTTTTTTCCAATATCCTTTTTCTTTTCGTATTCTCAGGTTATCAGATCTTCCTAAAAGGAAAAAACAGTAAGCTAGATCAAAAGTGAAGAACATTATTGATGATCTTGACCTACCCACTGAATCAGTTGCAAATGTAAGAGCGATGACACCAAATCAAGAGAAGTTGCGGATACTGCTTGACTGTATGCGTTATGAGGCCTTTCTTACATGATGTGTAACTGGTTTTATTGAATTTAGGTTGTTGCTTATGGTTTGTATGTGGGGAATAGCAAGGACGATAAGGTTGACTCTATTACTCTACTCTAAATTGACTATAAACAGTTGAAACAAGCTCAGCTGATACAATTAGAAAAAGCTATATATATATATATATATATATATATATATATATATATAAAAAATATGTTGAAGGATTAACATATCTCACCCGGTTCCCCTGCGTTGGAACATCAGAGTAAAATTTTAAATGTTAAGAAGTAGGAATACTCTGACTTTGATGAAAACATCACTTTCCTAAACAACATTGTGTCTAACTTACACGGTAGCATGATTGCCATTTTATCATGTACAGTATTGTCCACAAATTTATCAGACTGATAAAGTACCAGGTGTAAAAATTTGAATGTAAGTATATGTGTTAAATAATTGAATAAACAAATTAAAACAGTGTATAATGGTGTTGTGTTTCGCGATTACAGTCAAGCGTTCATGAGACGGTCTGTGGAGATTTCTCCTTACAATGGGAGTCTGGTATGTGTCAGAATGACTTTTTCAGAGCAACTGTATATTCTCAGGAGACCCCCAGAAAACACTCCTCACATGTGATGTGTCATTCACGCAAAAAGTCAGTGGGTATTCGAAGAGTGCATGTCTACGTAACATGAGATGTCTTTGGTGGTGTCTTTTCTCATATGTAGTAACATCCTTATGGCCCACAAGTTGTTGTTGACACACGCAATTTGAAACAAACCTGTGATCATTATGGGTAAAGCTCTCAATTCGAAGACGTGACCATCAACATATGCTGACTGTCTACATATATTTTAGAGTAGATGAAGAATACTGTATTTTCAGTGAAGGCTAATTATCCCCGATATTTATTATGCTGTTAAAGATCATTCAGAAAAGTATGAGTACAGCAATAATGATATTCAGATATTGGGCTCAAGATTTATATTTCTATACTTTTTATTTATATAGCCTTTAAAACAGCAACATATTTTTGTAATAAAATAACCATCACATTTTCTAAAAGATACAACTCAAAAAGGAGTGTGTGTGAGGGGGATATACATTGATGATTATGATTAAAATAAGAAACTTTAGCAATCTAAAGCGAATGGTGTGAAATAAATCTAATACAAATTATTCTTTAGTTGAAATTTAAGTTTGTCTGTAGGGAAACTCCTTTTCAAGGAGAACATCTGGTTTACTCATCACCATCACGAATCAGTCTGTTTGAAGGGTCTGGAGCATCAGTTTCACATTGGAGTTTATCCCTGGGAGGACCATAGAGTTTTATTTATATTCCAACTGAAACATTTTTGAAAATATTTCATTCACAGAATGGATTTCAATGTTCGAAGAACATAATGTAAGCCATTTTTATGATTTTTATAAATTTTATAAAAGACTTGGAGATGTTTTTTGTTATCTTTAAAAGAAGTGCATGATGTGTTTTATAAGTTCAAAAACCTAAATGTTGAATTCTTGTTTAAGATGTTTAAGATGTACGGTGAATGATTTCTTTAGCTGTAGTAACATGTTTGTTTTATATTTATGATCACCTGAAAGTATTGTAAATGTTAATTTTAATAAACATGGAGATCGTCTTTAAAAAGTGCAAGATGTGTTTTATAAGTTCAATAAACTTAAATGTTGAATACTTGTTTGAGATGTACAATGGTTTATTTGTTTAGCTTTAGTAACATGTTTGTTACTTTGATGTTTTATAACTTCAATAAACTTAAAAAATATAAAATGAACGTTGTATAATGATTTGTTTTGCTGAAGTGACATGTTTGTTACTATGTTTTATATACATGACCGTCTAAAAGTATTGTAAATGTTTATTTTTATAAACATGGAAATGTTTAATATCATCTTTAAAATAAGTGGGTTATGTGTTCAATAAACTTAAATGTTGAATACATGTTTAAGATGTACGATGAATGATTTGTTTCGATGTAGTGACATGTTTGTTACTTTGATGCCTTAATAATAATATATATATATATTACCATCTTTTTTAACCCTCATGGTGTCTGAGGGGGTTTGCAGCCGCTGCTGATGTTTTGTCCTGCCCTGACATTTGTGTGTTTCCAGTACCTTAAAACGTATTTATGGTTATGATTATAATGTATTCCGCACAAATTGCGCTACAATAATACGCACGCAAGCGTGATCGTACATGTTTGCGTATTGAGAAAACAAAATACTTGTTTAAAATTTTAGTGACAATATTGTTTTACATGTTTTTAATTTGTCTTTTGCTTGTGTTTTGTGTTTGAGTTTGTGTCGTGTTTGCTTTTTAGTTTTTAGTTTGCATGTTTGTTTGTGTTTTGTGTTTGCTTTTTGTGTTTTATTTTTCATGTTTGTTTGTGTGAGTGTTTGTGCTTAAGTCACTTTTTAGGTTGAAATGTTTATAGGACTTATCAGATCACAAATTTGTATAAACATTTGAATATTACATTGATACAACAACGTAAATGTGATTTATGATGAAATGTCTTGAGTCCTACTATAATAATTTAAATGACTTAAAATATTTTATTACAAATGGAAGTGTGTTGAACTTTTTGTGTGACGGGTAGGTGTTCACTTTGTAGAGTACAAAAGCTTTATAAAAATATAGTAAATAATGTTTATAAAAAAAATATAGAAATAGAGAAAGTTTACTGTGATTGGGTAGGTTAAGGGTTGATACGGTTTCAAATTGACATGTCCATGCATGTCCAGGTCCTCTGACATGCCCAGGCATGTCCAGGCATAATCCATATGTTTTGGTCTGTTAAAATACATTTTTCCCTTTACTTATTTTGACGTTGTTGGCTCCCCATTACAATATTTACTACTACCTAAAAACTAGTGTAAATGTTATTCTTTGATTTAATATCATGTGTGATCACATCGTTTATATTCATTTCTTATTTATAGAAGAGAATACGACTTGGAGGACTGAATGTGTGTTTGTGTACATGATTGTGTTACACTGTTGAGCCCGAGTGTTATCATTTATGTTTTTAAAACATTAAAGACTTTGTTAATATATTTCATCGTACGGTTATGGACTCGTAACTGTTGTGATAATAGAGACTTTTCAATAATAAATATTTTTTATAGCAACTAATATATATTGTTGAACAAGTATTTTATATACACCCATCACATGTATGGTCACTTTTTCATACAGTGTGATAGGGACTGAAACATTATTAAACGTTTTTATAGTTTTATTTATTTTTATTTTTCAATCCTCGCAACAACAACAACTAACATTCATGGAAAAGATAAACATCTGAATAAAGAATGTGTTTTTCCGGCTTCTGAACATGTGTACTCGCATATGTTTAAAGAGATCCTGAGAACGGTTGCCATAGGGTTGACAGGGGATTAGTGACTGAGTCATATTCTTGATGAATCACCGATCAATTCACTGGGAAAACGCCAAATGCTCACGTAGTATGCCAATCTAGATTTTTTAAAAACAGATGTAGCTACTGTGAGAAATAATTTGGATCCTCTGCAAAAATGGTATCAGGTCCTCTCAAACTAAGACGTACTCATAACTGCTGTGTCTATTTGTCTCCTATTATTTTTTTATAGCAACTAATATATTGTTGAAAAGGTAATTTATATACAACCATTACATGTATGGTCACTTTTACATGAGATGTTCATATAACACTGTGTAACGTTAGCTCATGAAGCACTCACGGGCAGACCTGCAAGGAGTGAATGAGAGCAAAGAGGGCAAACAGACACACGCACGCTGACTTTTATTTTTCACCCTAGACTGTAAAAACGTAAGGGATTTAATGATTCAAATGTTAGAAAATGCATTATTATTAGTATTATCATTTTATTATTTAAAAGTGTATATATTTATCCTTTTATAAATTCTCTCATTTTAAAACTGTTGCTGTACGGTTTTCTCGGTGCCCTAATCAGATCTTCCATAGAATCTTTGTCCCATTCCCTCTCAGGAGTTTTGTGTATCGCATCCATGTCTATGTATTTCACAGCTCTGATGCTCCGCAGATATGATGGGGAAGCCCTATTTATCTATGCTGAACGCAATCTGATACCCATGCCCTACAACACGGACGTGGGGGCTAGACCGTAAAATCGCCGAAACATTCTACAAACCTTCATTCCTCAACAAACACCGGACGGTCACGCACAGCTGCTGTATTTCTCTACCGGGATGACAACCAAACACCGGATGGTCCCGCAAAAACCCATAAACCCGTCAGGAGTTAATCCCGCACCTGGGTATGAATCTCGTAAATTTGATGCAACAACCATAAACCTGTCAGAAGTTCATCCCGCACCTGTTAAACCCTGTCGTTAATCCTCTCAACAACCCATAAACCTGTCAGCCGTTGACATCGCACCTGCTCAATCCATCAAAACAAGGTCAGTAGAGTTCACTAGGTCAACGAGGGGTCAAACACGTGGGTGGGCACCGTGGGAAAGGGAGGGGGAGGGGCGTGGGGGAGGGGGAAGGTCAAAAGGTCAAAGCCATCAATCAAATTATGACAGGTGGTGTCCCCTATTGCTACTGTCACGCTCAATCAGAAGTAATAATCCGGCGTACGGATATAAACTTTGAGGGTCTCCTGTAGGTGATGGGGGTGGTGGTTTTCCAGATGTCACTTTGGCAGGTAAGACATCATGCAATTCGTCATCATGAAAAATAGACAACTTAGAGAAACAAGGAAAGGATCTGTGAAAAGCGACTTCCCAGAAAAACCAGGAGAAGAATGCATGATCTCTTTGGCTTGCTTCAGGTGAGAATTCTGAAAGTTTTGACAGTTTTTAATCCAATCATTAATTAGGTTTCAGCCCTACTTGTGCTAATTAAATTGTGTAATTTTACCCTTAAAGCCATGCACAGGTCTCCGTCTATGATAGAAATGAAAGTAAACACCTGCTGTGGAAAAACAAAACAGTGATGTAAGTTTTAAATATTAGTTTTGACTTGGACTGGGAACTTCGTTAATTAGCTATGTGAGTGTGTGTTTTTAATTTCTCTAATTCTTTCCTCACTTAGCTTGTTTCAAGTGGTTTACGAGGCGACGCATGACCTCAGACTTTTGGCTCAGCGTAAATATATAAGATGACGGCTTTTGTCCAAATCTGAAGATGAATGGCACCCTCTTCTCTCCCCAATGCCATTCCTGATCAGGACGATGGGCTCCGATTGGCTGCAGTGAAACAGACCCCCACTGACTCTGGATCAGTTGTGTTGACAGAGCCTCATAATGGATGCGGACCACACAGGACCCAAACTCTGAGTCTGCATGTCGCAGCTATTTCCTCTTGTAAATATTTTGTGCTGTTTGTGTGTGCCAAGCTGTCAGAGAGTGTGTGAGTGTGTGTGCTCCGACACAGACGCTACAGCCCGGGGATATTCTTTAATTAAATGGTGCGGTTTAGGTGCTGCCTTTCATGTTGTTTAAACCTGTTTCCAGATATAGTCCAGGTATGCATTTGAGCAATTCGTTTCTTACTTTATGAGAATCATTTCTTTCCTGTAATGTGTTGTGATCTGCAACTGTGTGCAAATTACACTTATTATTACCACTTGTTGTACAATTTTGCTATTATATGTAACCACAATATGGGAGTTATTTTGGCAGTTACCTTAGTAAGGTTTTTAAAAACAAGATTAAGCTAAACTAAACTAGCTTTCATTCTTGAAAGACAAAAGGAGATGTGATTTATATTGATTTGTATTGAGTGATTTATATTGCCTGGCTCCAAAAATCACCCAAAATAGTCTAGCAAAGTATTTAGCACATGGCAAACCACAACAATGGCCGTGGGAATGGTACATGGGTTGAGACATTGTAAAGCTATAATCAGCGGTTGTGTTCCTTGATTTATATTTAAAAATATACTAGTTGTTGTGGCACACTTTTTTCAATAATTTAAAGCCTTTTTGTTGTCTCCAACAGATGATGAACAGATGTGGAATTTTCACATCTAATTTGAATAATTCCATTATAATTCTGTTCAAAATATATACAGTGTTGGGGAAAGCTTTTTTTAAATAATGCATTGCACTACTGTGTTACTCCCTAAAAAAAGTAACTAATTATATTACTTTTTATGGAAAGTAATGCATTATGTTACTTTTGCATTACTGTAGTTACTTGTGTGTGTATATATATATATATATATATATATATATATATATATATATATATAATTTGAAACGTGTACAGTAGTATGTGAGTGCTTAAAACTGCAAAAAGGTGTCTCAAGAGGATAAATGACCTGTATTTACCCAGCATGCTAATATCAAAAGCTGTAAGTTGTCTTGCACCTTAACTGAAGATTAACGAGGCTTCCTAGTTTTTAATCATCCTAAAACAATGAATCATTTGTGGTCACCTTGTCACTAAAAACACTACCGTTTCCTTTGCTGAGACCACGTTCGGTCCAAACGCGTATGTGCGTGAAGTTACAAAATCATCAAGTGTACAGGTTGAAAAGATTTATGTTCTGTTAAATCACTCTGGGTAACTACCTTACTGAAAGTGAAAATGAGTCATTACCTGTGAGTGGACGCATGTACACAGAGCTCATAAACCTGTTCAAATACGAGACGTGTTCACACAGCCGTAAGGGCTGATTTGACTTGTAGCGAAACCACCAGCTCAGTTAAGATGAGCTAGTTTACTCCTTGTCATTGGCCTTGAGTGTGTTGTATGACATGATACGTCTCAGATTATCACCCACGGCTGCTTTTGTTGGTTCTGTTTATGTTTATTACCATTTTGTTATTCTTTGAGATTAAAACGAAAGAAGATTTTCTACATCTTTCCATGCCATTGTAGGTTATAGGACAAATCAATATTGGGGAAAATTTTAAAAACATTCGAGAGAGATTAGTAATGAATCCAGTGGCACCGTGGAGGTCTGACGCTCATCTTTCTGTGGTTTTAGAGATTGTCCTACAACCATGTGTGTCCAAATATAATCACGCTCAGGAAAGAAAAGCGTCATGCCAACTATTTGAGAAAAGTGGCTGAGATCAGAGTGGAACAGCCAGGATATTCCCATCCATAACCGAAGGGGGAAAAAGCAGTTTGATTAATGAACAAATCAGGAGTCAGACATGCATGGCACATTACCGCCACCTCTGCAGAATCATTCTCTGCCTTGTTTAAAGAGGACTCCTAGAAACCCCATCAAAAGTCTGCAATCTTAAGTCCTGAGCCATAAAGTGAGAGACCCCCCAAAAAATGCTGCAATGCTCACTTCCTTCATTTAATGAGATGTCCATTTTCTTTACAAAACACAGAGTAGTCTGGCTATTTTTTTTCCAAGTAATAATCAGACTATTCATTTCCATCATTTCAAATCAAGCAAAGAGCTAGTTTGCGGAAAAGAGCCTTAAAATTACTCTTCCAGTTTAATTAGTGCATAACAACCTAATACATGTTGGCTTTGATTACTTGACAATAGCCCTTCTTTATTGTCCAGAGGTTGCTCTTTCATCACTCAGGACTTTGCATTTTAAGTATCAACATGTTTCTTCTATGATTCCTTAGAAGAAAGAGACAAATGAGTCAGTTGTTGACATACAGTACAAGTACAGAGCTATAAAATGATTGCGGATAGCCTAGCTGTTTGAATCCACGTTAAAACCTTTGGTAACTTTGGTATCTTGACAAATTTATGGCATTTTTTGTGGGGTTCACAGCGAGCCGTGTAAAGTGTCCCTCAGTATGTCACCCTGTTGTAAATGATGAGTGACGGGGCAGGAGCGGGGAAAGCTGCCCACAAGCTCCACACCGCAGACCAAAATGACAGAGGTCATAACATGCCTCAGTGTCAGGAAATAAGACTTATGGCTTGGCCATGGTTTATAAATATAGCATGAAGGGAATCACTTAGACTCATGGCTCTCTTAAAGTCAGAACTATATTTGGAAAGGCCTGGTTTGTTCACAGTGCTCTTTTAGAACAACTCTCCTGAAATAGACAGAGGAAGTTCGCAGTGTTGCGTCGTGAACCTTTACGCAGCTGGAAAGACGTGAATGTGGACGTACGAAGGTCAACGGACCTCTACAATCCTAAAAGAGGTTAAAAGGAAAAACATCAACAGGCATTTTGACAGAAAGTTTAACTTAGTGGTTGGTTTAAGATGATGTGAAGTAGCTACAGATTAAATTGTTTGTTGATGTTGATAATCCTTGTGTTGATCAATTAGTCATCCAACTCATGAGTTACTAACTCCTAAGTAGACAACCTACCAACCAGTCTATTTTGAAAATTTGTAGTTTCGCAAATTCCTAAACACATGTTGGAACTGAACGATAAAAATGACACACTCCCTTCTTGTTCCACTCCCTAGATCCCCATGACGTGAATCAGAAAATTGCGAACACGAATTTGTGCCTTTACCCATGTAAACATGTCTCGTAGCTGCGTACAACAAAGTAGCTGGGATTAAATAACAACATCGCTGCATAACATGCCGTGTTCTGTTTATCGTACGTCTTCGTGGTCACTGAAAAGTACAGTGGCATTTTGAAATATGTATTTGTGCTGCTTTTTAACTGGAGAAACTGAAGACATAACGACATTCCAGTGAGCAAATACAGTGTGCATAGTTTTATGGTGCATTTTGGGAAATTCTAGGGAGGCAATGTTCCAGGACAATGAAATTATTTCTACCCAAGCTCATTGGAAATACATGCCTGTAAATCTCAAGCGCACCTATGTGTATGAATTACAACAGTTTCCAGTTGAAAAGAACACTAGAGGCAGTGAAACTCTGGCAATTTTTATTCCTTTTCACACTAAGTATGATTTACAGGGCCAGAGTTTCGATTAAGAAAGCCTAATTCTTGCAACAAAGTATCTAATATCGGTTTTGTAGAAACACTGCCACATACTGACTAGGTGACAGCCCTAGAAATGGTGTACATACTACTGAACTAGGGAATAGATTGAGACCAAGCAGAACCAATTCATTAATTTGCTGATGCAGTGACATTCTTACCTGTGCGCCAGGTGTGTGTCTCTCATTTCACACTGTGAATGCATGGATGTGTGTGTAGCATAACCGCTCTATAATCTATAAAGGCGCCTCACTCTGGTTCCCCAGTGACCTGGATTTGGCGCTACTTCTGTCTGCCTCCCCTAACTATTGGTCTAATTAATCACTAGCAAGATATATTACACAACAAACAGGAGGAAAGGGAGCGCAGACGTTGAGACACTTGTTCATTTGTCCTGCTCTGAGCTTCGCCAGAAATAAAACCCTGCGTTTCTGAGACGAGGGTCCTGAGAAAAGCCTCCCCGATGACTGCTGCCATCACCCACCTGGGGCCCTTTGGTTGGCACCCACCAGTAATTGGCAATTACTGCGCTTAGAATTAAAGCAAACAAGAATAATTGGCAGGCATTGCACTAGGTAGAACAAGACAGGGAGTCTGTGTGAGCCTGAGAGAGAAAGAGAGAGAGAGAGAGAGAGAGACCTCCCTCAAAATGAGAATCAGAGGAACCAGGCCAAAGGCAGTAAGACTTGTGGCCGTCTCAGTGGTTCTGTGGCCTCGCTGTCTGCAGTCATTTCCACTTAAAATCAAATATAAAGTGTAGAACCATAGCAACTGCAACACAACTACGACAGTGCAACAAAATATATCTCTTGACAATTAAGCAGTTATTTGAAAATTAGAAAGGATCAAAACCGCAGAGTATATGTATTAAAAATCTGCATGTAATGCTACTGGTATAGCCAATAGGTTATTTTACTTATGCTTATAATATGTATATATTTTATATCTAATTAAGATTGTATTGTGAAATGTCTCTTTGTTGATTTTGGACCATGGACAAAAACAGCTTGTATTTTACATTCATACAAGCATTCATAGGTTTGGAAAAACGTAAAGATGAACAGTGTTGGGAAAAGTTACTTTTAAAAGTAATGCATTACAATACTGTGTTACTCTATAAAAAGTGTTGCTTATTTACTTTTTATGGAAAGCAATGCATTATGTTACTTTTCTATTGCTTTTTGTCACCTGGGCTTGGCTTGTTTATTTGTTTTTTAGTAACAAAAAAAAAAAGTAATATTTTTGGCAACTGAAAAACTGAAAAAAGGAAGGAAGTGGCTCTGCATCTCACTCCTGATTTCTCTCAACAAAGAGGCAGGAGAGATATCAGTGAATAAACGGGAAAACGATGTAACTTGTGTTACTTATTTGAAAAAGTAATTTGGATATTTAATGTGTTACTTTACTAGTTACTTGAAAAGTAATCTGAATACTTTACTTGCATTACATGGCCACCACTTTCTGAATTAAGCATACCGAGTAGTGAAGTCATGTCATGATTTAGTTTGAAACATTTACGTTGCCCATAGTGTACAGTTCCACATAATTAGTACAAAAATGGTACAGTTGGATACATTGTACACTGTACTGTAAGTAGTGCACTATTAATACAGTAATTTCAAGTGAGGAACATGTGGTCCATTGTTCTGTCTCTGTTTGATAAAATCATAAATCACACACTTAATCGGCCAATAAAGTTGAGCTCGAGGACACTTTAGCTGACTCTGACACCAGGCCAGAACGTTACGGGAAAACATAACTTGATTGTCATGAATTACGCATCGGATACTTTTGGGAATCAGCAAAAGACAATGGCAGAAAAATTTGTCTCTTCACATCCAGAGCTGGAACCAGCACTCATGTAACACACAGACACAATCTAATATGCACACAGTTGTTGTCGTTCAGAAAGCGACTGGCTTTCTGTGTGGTCTAGAATGTGTTTTCGCTAAAAGCACATTTACACAGAGCAACAGAAAACAGGAACTCACTTGAGTCACCGATTGGTGTCAGAATGTACGTACTGTAACTGTTGGAGACGGTGCAGTTAAGGAGATGGGTTAGACGAGTAAAACGAAGCTTATTTTTAGAGGAGCTTCAGGGTGGTACCGCTCAGCAGGATTCCTGTAGGATGACTGACTAATAACCCACACCAGACTCGGTGCGACAGACACAACTCAACCCACGGCGTAGACCGTGCAGCCATGTTTACAGAGATGAAGGGAGAATGGTCTTCTACAGCAGTGACAACACTCGGGCCTGGAATTCCCCGGCATACCACAGCCTGACCACAGTCTTACGGCCTGCACATCAACACACAAACCGTGAACATGCGTGTGCTGAACCCTCGTCTAGCCTTCTGTACCACAGGCAGGGTCATTAATGCTAATCGAATCCAAATTTTCTCACTCTCTCCTGTCTGTTTGTGTAAACAAGCGTCCCACCTACAGGGGATTAGATGGCGAGCTGTGTGGTTTCAATAACGTGTGTAGGAGAAGCTGTTAAAGTAGGTCCACCCAAAGCGGGCGACCAAGCTATTCCCTTTTGGTGGCATTTATGAGGGCACTAAAGAAATAACAAAGCACCACAGGACAAACAGAGCAGCGTTTGCAGTGTCTGTCCAGTTCAGCTCAGGTTTACACTTTTACGCATGCCTACTCTGGAGGAACGCTTCAGATTTAGTATGAATGTGTTATTTATTCCCTTTTCCCTTTTTTTGTTCAATCTGTGGGTGTGGGTATTTTTCTTTGCTCCGTGAGGCATCTTCTTTTGCAAGGTTTGAGAAACTTAAGCCTACCGCAGAGCTCACAGAGAAAAACAGAGATGTGTTCGCATGAAAACAAGCTTAAGTGGGTCTTTGGTTCATTTTGGATCGTATCACTGGTAGCAGTGTTGATGGCAATGCATTACAAGTATTAAAAGTTATGTAATCAGATTACTTTTTTCAAGTGACTAAAGTAACACATACTCAAGTTTTTCTGAGTTGCAGTTGCCAAAAATATAGCTTTGGGGATTTTTGTTATTAAATATACATAAGCAAGCCCAGCAAAATGCATTACTTTCCATAAAAAGTAACTATTATTAGATACTTTTTAAGAAATAATTCAATTTTGTAACGTATTACTTTTAAAAGTAACCGGACTGGTAGATATTCCACTTTCTTCCCTGATCACGCACTTTGCCTTCTAAGAAAGGCTTTTGTGCTTGATTTGAGCTTCTTGAACAAATTCCACCTCATTCTTCTTGTAGAGACCTTCATAATCATACATGACATCATCCTTCGTCATTTCCTGACTATAAACACTCTCAGGAAGAATACCAGACAAAAAATGCAATAAGAACATCTGCGCCACAGTCATTACCTATCTTCCCATTATGTTCAGCTTCATTGGCTTTGTATTAAATGACAGAATCAGGGCCGATAAACAGATGGGCGAAGATCTAAGAAATCAACGGTTACTTTTACAAAGGCATCAGCGTGTGGAGCTTCTTTCCATGCTGGAGAGATTAATGCACATCCTCACAGACAGGAATTCCAGGTATCCTTTATCATTTGGAAGTCTTTAACGTCCGTATGTACAGAATGATTGTTAGTGTTTCTACAGGATGTTTGCTGGGCCTTGAACTTTCCAAACATTCCTCAACTCACCTTCACATAATTTCCGCTCGTACTGGCTTCAGACGGTACTTCTAAAGCATTAATGCTATTTACAAGCACCGTTAACGGCTTCTCCTGCTCCCGCCTGCTGTTCTGGAGGAAATACACAGCAGCATGAGACAAAATGACAAAGCTTTCACACAAATCCAGGTGTTCTCCTGACAAGGAGAAACTCTAGTAACCAAGCATGTTTTTTCAGTTTTTTTTTTTAATGTTTAATTATGAGGTTGCATAAATTTGCAGGTATGCATTCCAAAAATGATTAGCTATAAAAAATAGCGGCACATTTTTAAATTCATTCTGAAAAATTCCACAGATTTCCCTCCAAAAAGAACATGGAAATTGGCCTGCAAATTCTGTTTAGACATGCACATCATTTACATCACAAATGTGTTCCAGTGATTCTTCATTCAAACTGGACTCAGCGAAGATCTCGGTGAAATAAAATCATTATTTCCACGTATAAATGTCCCTGCATTTCCCTTTCGTCCATGGAACTGATTTGTCTTTGAAAACAATGAGCTCACATTCGCTGGCTTCTGTGCTGATGAAGAGGCGCGGGAAACTGGGCCAGTAAGCTTCTGCACACAGAGGTGCTTCTCAAAGAAAGATTTGTGTACAGAACTTAATTACAAATCCCATGATTTCATCTTTAGCGTCGCCTATCAGGTTGCTTAACTCTTCTTTTCCCTTCTGAAGCAGCCAGCTGGCATACAGAGCTCGTTTTCGGCGACTCAACATTATCTGAATAGATGTAATTTTTTTTCTTAAATCATTCTATGGAATCATCAATAGATTATTGTGCATTTGTACAAAAGCACAGACTTGACTCGCTTTATAGCGATATGTACTTATTTTATGGGAAAAGGACAAGATTAAAATAACTGGAGAGAAAGAACTTTGTGATTGGCTTTTACAAAAGGCTCACTGCAGAAGGAAAAATGCAGTGAAATATGTTATAAAGTATTTAAGGAGGATAACCAGGCTTCATCTGTCTGTGAATTATGACCACGATTCCACAGACAGCTACTGCTGCAATTCCTTGTTGGTTGGCTTTTCTTCTCTTAATTTTTCTGGTTCAACCCAAAACAATTTGTACTACAAAATAGACGTGGGTGTGTACAGGCTTCTAGTTTTATGAGACTGGAGTCATTAGACTGCATTGTTTAGTCTTTGGAGTTTCATGTATTTCATTTCAGTCTCTCTGTAGGTAATGTTTGCTTTCTTTCTCTTAATGTACTTTGCTACATTAAATGTTACTAACAAAAAAGTAGCTATATAAGGGCCTAACATCCGTGGAAGCCAGTTTCCACCACTGAATAAAAAAATAACAAAAGTAATTGTGACTTTTTATCTGACAATTCCGACTTTTTTCCGACTCCGACTTTCCGCAGTTCATATAAACTAACAGTTCTGAGAGAAATAAAGTCAGAATTGCGAGATATAAACTTTTTTTCAGATTTGTGACTTTATGTCTTTCAATTTTGACTTTTGAAGTCAGAATTGATATAAAAACTCTCAATTGGACTTTATCTCAAAATTCTAAGCAAAAAAGTTTGAATTGCAAGAAAAAAAGTCAGAATTGTGAGATGTAACCCGCAATTGCTTGCAGTTCTGACTTTTTAACTCGCAATTACATGTTTATATCATGCAATTCTGAAAAGTAAACTTGCTATTATGAGAAAAAAATAATAAAAAGTCGCAATTACTTTTTTACATTTTATTGGTGGAAACAGGCTTCCATGAACATCTTTTAAGTAAATATCAGATTTACGAAAACAGTTGTTTTATATGGCACAGAAATGCATATCTATTTGGATGACAATGCTAAATATATTAATGAACACGTTTATATATTTATATATACGGTATATAAGCACCCTTTTACAAGTTTGGACTGCCATGAGAGTGACTAAATGACGACAACGGTCATTTCTGAGTGAACTGTTCCTTAAAGTTAGTAACATTGCTACTTTTAGTTACTCTCCAAGACCCAATTGGTAGTATGATCGAACTTAGAAACTACACACGGTAAAATATGTCTTTGACGTCAGTGTAGTAAACTATAAAAAGAAACAAATCTTGAATGAAAAACATATTATGCAGGCCAGCTTAACCAGTGACCACTAAAGAGCCCCTTTGCTTGCTGGTGAAATGCCAGACCAAAGCCCTTTAGTAAAGACACAAGAAAAGAGACAGAAAGTGAGAGAAAGTAGCTTCTAGTGAAGTGCGTCACCTTGTGGGCTGGGCGACACCCTTCTGTAGGGACGGTTGCATCATCGCAGTTTACCGCATCATCAAAGCGCTGTGTCTCCACTCAGTAGCATAAGCGTGGGAGTATCCGCAGTATGAATAAAGAAAACAAGCACCATTCGCCGTTATATCATCAGAACAAAGCCCTGGTGGCCACAAACACAGCTTTACCTTCCATATTTACAGTAGGACCAAAGTTTTACGCACGTTTTTAGTCTAAGGAGAAAAATACACAGTGTATTTGGGTCACTGGATTTTATACTTAGCAACCGCTGCACAGCTGGTGACATTTTTGATATGCATTTAAACGTCAGTAGCAAAACAAACAATGTGTTTTCAGAACACAGGAACAGACATCAGTCTCCGGCAGCTGAAATGCATTTGGGACCTGTGCCGGAACTGAATAACGAGAGAAATACAGGCAGTACGGATCAGTTGATGGAAAGTCTTGTTTGTGAGCTGCAGTTTTGGGTGGTGCCGGTTGCATGGTGGCTCCAGCAGCGCTGGCGCTGATCTCCTTTCATAAGTCCCGTTACTCCCAATATCACTGCAGCCAATTTCCATGTATCCCTCTGGAATCACAACTGCTAAGTTGCCTCCGCTTCTCTCTGTAAATGTGAGTGTTATGAGAGCCCCAGTTTCTTGGGTCCTACATCAAAGAGTTTTGCCATAACAAAGTGTTACGGCATGTTCTTTAGACCCACTCCAACAGTTTTTCAGTAAACGTGTGCTAAGTGCTACAGATAAATGAACAGTGTTGGGAAAAGTTACTTTTAAAAGTAATGTATTATTGTTACTTTTTGTGACCTAGGCTGGGCTTGTTTATTTGTTTTTTATTAACAAAAAACCCAAAAGTTATATTTTTGGCAGCTGTAAGGATGCTTTTACATCACAAATAAATTCAATAAGACTCGGGCTAAAGGAAGTGCGTCTGTACCTCACTTCCAATTTCTGTCAACATTGGGACAGGAGAGCTGTCAGTGAACAAATGGGAAAACAAAGTAACTTGTGTTACTTATTTAAAAAGGAAAGTCTGATAGTTTGTTGTAAATTTAAAAGTAATGCATTACTTTATTAGTTACCTAAAAAGTAATCTGATTAGACAGCTGTGTTACTTGTAATACGCTGCCCCCAACCCTGTAAATGAATTGCTGTGATGCCAATAACGTCTGGTCATGGTTAATGTGGACGTCACCGAGGCTGATCAAACACAGTAGAGAGGGGTACAGCTCAATAAAGCTGCTCTAGAACCAGCCTGTTCCTTTATTTGTTGTCCCAATTTGTTTTGGGGCTGCTTCGCCATGTCTTCTGGTTGGCCTCAGCAGGGCTGTTAACACACAGCACATTTTACATGCTGCCATTAAAAGCCGCACTCTTTAAATCCCAGGCTTATTTTTAGCTTGTCTCTGTTCTGGGAAGAAAAAAAGCGGGGAAAGTGGTTTGAATGCAGACTGGAGTTCATCTCCTCCAACCGTCCCGCGCCAGCTTAAATAACGCCTGTAAAAGCTTCGACTGAATCATACAAATTTGAGACATTTGCTGTCTGAAAATGGCAGTTTGATAGAGTGCTTTTCGGTAAGTGTTTCTAATGCCTGTAAGAACATGCTAGCAGCAAATACTCAGTGAATCACGTTGACGTCAGAACAACGCGGTGCTAATATCCTGCTAACCCTACACAACACCACATATTATTCCAACATCACTCCGTGGGAGGTCATTCAGAGCCATTACAACATTACATAATACACATGCAGAGCATTATAAACTTGAACACAGTGTGAGCATTGTCAAGTGTTTTCTCTGCCATAATGAAAAGCAGAATTAAATGAAGGCAGTTTTAATTAGAGTCCCTTGATGTCAGTTTGGTTGGTGTGAAAGCAGTTTTTGAGAAAAGGTTGTCTTGGGTAGAGTCTGTGTGAACTCTGTAGGCCTATATCGTACGTCTCATGAGAAAAGTCGCACATGATGTAAATACAAATGCATTTATATTGTTTCATGCCAAAGTAAATAAATAATCTACAATTTGGTCAATATAGTATGGTTATTTTACAAAATAATAATTAACTCCCATCAGTTCAGGCCATGCAGTTGTTCCTCATTCTTTGCAAAACCACTCAAGCTTGCAAATAGATAGTGAATGGACAGCCTTTAAAAAACAACAACAATCTGAAAAAGCAATTATTTTGTATTTCAAGTTCACTATGGTCACTTTAGAGATATGCACTTTCACATTAAAGAATCATTTTGTGTTGAACATTGGAAAAAATGATGAAAATTTAAAGTAATTGTGATTTACTGCTATAGGACACCAAAACATGGAAAAGGAGGTGAACACTTTTATCAACACTGTATTTTAGAGCTGATTTGTTGCCGTTCAACCCTAGGGCTGAGCTGGAGTTGGTTATGGCACTATTTACTGAGGAAATTAAATAAAACTCTGCAGTTGTTTCCAGTAGTGTATTCATTTGGCTAAACTCAGATCAAACTGTGAATAAGATAAACTAAAAATATAGATGAGATGGGAACTCTAAGTCCCGCTCATATTTTTTTCCTCTTGAATATACATTTTCACTTTCATGTAAGGAAAATGGTTTGTGTTAATGCAACCTGACATTAGATGTGTTTTGTTTTGTTGTAAAATTTTCTTTAAGGCATGTTTGTTGGAGAACAGTTTACACATGTCTTAACCATTTTTTATGAAATAATGTGTTGAAGTACTACCTTACATCATCAGTTAAGTATCTCACTTACAAACAGCCCAAATTGCCTACATAGTGAAGTGATATTAGTTATTAAATGTCCATTTTGGCAGTGCTTGGTCACTATAACTTTAGAACAGGCGTCAGTATGTTTCCACACCTTACATATACAGTAGTCCACCTAAGCCTCTGAACAGATTTCTCATTTCTGAGAAATACTATCTTAAATCAGGAAAGCCAGGGGACAAGGAGCATGGGAGCCCCTTTGAAACCAGGAGAAGTTTTGGCCGCCCGCTGCTCTAGAAATTGAGAGGAAAGGATTACGAGATTAGTACTAACAGGATGCAGTAAATTCTCATTATGCTATTTGGAGAGAAAAGGGCAGAAAATGTCAGACAGCTCTTGAGTAGTCAAGAGAGAATACCAAATATTTACCCACACGCACACGCCAACACACACACAAACACTGTTGGACGGGCAAGCGTAGAATATGTCAGGCCTTTCTGGAGGGGCTGGGGCGGGGGGAACCGTCCTGGCGTTTTTTTTTTTTTTTAAAGTGTACTTGAAAGCTGCAGTGTTGGAGCTGTGGTCTTAAAGTGCAAGAGAGAAACTCATCTGGATTTGGCCTGGAGAAGAAGTTAAGAATTAGTCCACTTTAAAAATATGTATGCTGTACCTGGGGGATACAGACAAATAACTTATAAAATGCTCTCTTTTTTTTCCAAAACGGTTTATGGATGTGCATGAATCTGCACATCTGCTCATATTTATGCTACTGTTTTTGTTAGGTGCTTACCTTTTTTGCCTTTGTTGTATTTTAGAAACCGACTACAGTAAATGAATTGCCGGCCCACTCCTTGAATTCTTTCACTCTCCACAAAGACGTTTTAAAACAATTTACAGCCACAGAGAGTCGCAACAAGGAAGCTTGTAGCTGCAGTTGAGGTTCTCTTTCACCACACAGAGGATGGTATTGTCATTAAAACGGTACTTGAGCCTGCCTCCTCCAACTGAAACATCTCACAGGTGGATCTTCAAGTACTTTAAACTCAGGCTCCTAATTCTTTTGTCAGGCATCTCATTGGGCCCACAGTCATCACGGATCTCGGCGGCTTCATTAAGGCAAATCAGCTGTTCTTGAAGCCGCTGCAGCTGCATGCATTTTCCAAGCAGCTTCCTTAAAACACGCCTTGCGCATGCCCAGTGGGCTTTAGCATCTAGTGGCTTGATAGATATACCATAATCCTTGTAAAATGATATGAGATGGAAAGTTTTCCGAATTTTGCGCTCCAACCGAAATCAAGAAAACGTCAAAAAATAGCCGTTTCGTAAATCACCTCCTCCCCTGAAAAACGAATGCGATGGCTGACTCGCTGGAGAGAATTTACAGTAGGAAACATCAGGGAAACTAATATCTGGCTGTCAAACAGATTTAACATTCAAAAACAAAACATCAATTGTCCACTGAAAGTAGAGACGGCTTCCCTACTGGATTCCCATAGACATAGACTAACCGAATGGCCGCTGACCGCTGGACTTTGGACCCGCTTGGCCTTTGGAGTGCTGAGGCTTTCACCAGACCTCCAGGTACACTCTCAGAAAAAACATGCAAAACTTTTACCTTTAGGGGTGCAACAGCTTAACACTGGGGCAGTACCGTCATAACCCCTAATGGGTTTATAATAGAAGCATAAGAGTACATATTGCCAGTTTAGGGGGTAATGCATTACAAGTAACGCAAGTTACGTAAACAGATTACTTTTTTAAAAGTAACTAGTGAAGTAACACATTACTTTTAAATTTACAACAAAATATCTGAGTTACTTCTTCAAATCAGTAACTCAAGCAAGCCCAGTCCAGGTGACAAAAAGTAATCCAAAAATAACGTTACATTTCCATAAAAAGTAACTAAGTAATGCAATTAGTTACTTTTTATGGAATAACACAATATAATGCATTACTTTTTAAAAGTAACTTTCACCAACACTGCATATTACTACTTTAAGTCAAGTCACCTTTATTTATATAGTGATTTTAACAATACAGAGCAGCTTTAAAGTATTGAATAGGAAAAATAGTGTGTAATAATGCGAAAGGACAACAGTAAACACTCAATTTTCAGTTAATGTCATCGTCCAGCTCAGTTCAGTTCAAATAGTATCAATCAAGTTGACGATATTGCTGGAAATGAAGTGTCCCCAACTAAGCAAGCCAGAGGTGACACTTTAAGGTACTATTATGAATCCTTTAGGTAATGGCGGTAAAAAGGTGTCCCTTTTAGAGTATTGCCTTAAAGTTGTTGTACTTCTACAGGTATCATTTTTGCACATTTTTTGATGATGGTGCAGAGTTGGTCTTCAGAAAGTTCCCCAGTGTGTCTTAAGAGCAATTTTACCATGTAAGGCATTTGCAAAGTCTTCAATTTTTCAGGCTACCAGAGAGAAAAATGCTGTAGCACATCACACAAACACTGATCAGCTACACGGCTTTCAGGAAACGGCAAGAAAGCAGATCTAAACGGCAGTCGCGGTAGCAAAGTTTTACAGTGACCACACAGACTGCAAAAGCACACTGAATCAAATATATACAGACACAGAGCCGTAGAGGGGGCGTGCATATATTTTGCTCGCATTGCTGAATGGATTTATTTCCTTGGCCTGACTTCTATGATTCAGCAGACAGAAATGTGGCATTTCAACAGCTACACGCATACACCTTTTCATATTAACCTGCTGGTAAAGACATTGGACCGTTAGAAGTGCTCTTAATGTTTTCTATGAACTGCTTCCAGAGGGTAAAATAATCATGCCATCACATGTTCACATTAAAGTGCACTTAAAGAAGCAGAGCAAAACCAGATTTGCCTTAGTGAGCTCAGAGAGGTCTATGATGGAGAGTTATCCTTTAGCATTGCCATTTATCTCAAAGGCAATTGCTTGGCTGGACCAAGTAGACAACCTGAACTCTGCCATCTTTGCTCATGGATGCTCAGGTATGAGAATTGTTGAGTGGAAAAGAAATATATGTGCTCATGTTGATGTGTGGTAAAAGTCATCATTTGAAGAAATTATGGTAATCAAACACAAGGCCGAATGTGTCCATCTCATCAGTTTTACTTCAGCGTGAAGAAGAATAAAGCCCTACACTGTGGTGGTAACCGTTTCTTAACTGTTGGGGAAACGCTTCATCAATGCCGCAGCAATTAAAGTTCTTCCATATGGAAAGGCCGTTTAGCTAATTAAATAAGCTGAGTGAGTGAGTGGTTGAGTGCATCAAGGTTTATATGACCTCTTGGCTTCTAAGCCAGAGAAGTTTTTCTGCAACGCGGCCAAAGAAAGCCAGCGACGACCAGTCGGCTTTTGACTTGAATAACAACACAAACCCAAGCAAGAACAACACTCACCGGGTCAGCGACTGCTGGGAAAATAACTGACTCCATGCAACCAATTTTTCAGCTCCTCAAGGGATGATGGGATACAGGAGAAGGCTCTGAAAGCCAGAGTCACAGCAGGAACGAGCAGGAAACCGAACCTGCGGCTCTCATTAGGAGACTTTCCAGGACTCTCAGACTCACGGCCGTGTCCATGTCTCCTCATTACTATCTTCTCACTCACTCGTTCAAGTTCCTCATCCATTGGATGACATTTATTGCAGGTCATTCTCACTGCACCCAGTCAGGAAGGCATGTTGTTTAAGAATAATATTTCTTACTTGTGTATAATTTAGAGTAAATACTCAGCTTTAGCTAATAGCTGTTTTGCACTGCAAAAAGTCCTAATTCAAATTACGGAATGCAAAGGTGATGGAGACACGAGCGGTCACAGGGAGAATCATAAATATGGGAGCGAAGTTGGCATCCAAAAAATATGCAATAAGATATGTTTATGAGCATAAAAACAACAATTGAGTTTTAAAACTAGAACATCTAAAGCAACTCCCTTCCAAACAAATGAGGACTCCAGCTGAACACCTTGTTCAACCTGCTATTAGTGACATCCATTTTAAATACACAATTTGTTATAAAATGCCTCACAATATTAGTAATGCAATAAAAATGCTAGATAAAACAAAACATATTTGCACAAACATTTCTATAAATTACCTTAAATGAGCACTTCCCCACAAGTTTGCAATTCTTAATGCCACTCACTCTCAGCTAAAACAGGAAATGTAAGCCAGAAAACCCCAAATAAATATTATACAATTAACAAAAACAGTAAGAACACAATAAAAACTGTGATGGAAGACAACTTAAAGGTCATTGATTTCAATTGGTAGTGGGGGGTTTTTCTCCCTCGGTCTCATACTACACATAAAATGGATATTTTTAGATTCAATACCATCAAATTTACTCATGTTGTTAGTGGTTTGTGCTCTTGGCTACTGGATTGCACCGGTCTGCCGCAAGTTTTCTCCTTACCGCGGGCCAGCGGTGTCTTGGACAGAGAAATTTTGTGCTGTTACCATTGTGTGTTCGTGCCTAATGTTTGAGGTCCTGTTGTTGACCTTGCTCTATATTACCACGTAATTCATAATAACATTTTCATCATCTCGTATGAGTCTTTTCACTGATATTGGTTAATTTATTTCTAATACTTCAAAGAAGAATAACGATTAAGTGCACCTTTAACATTTCAACGCAGGTAATATGGGTCAGCCACAGGCAAGAGCGAATGTTGAATGAAGATTTGCGGTCGGATCTGTCTCCTGTCGTTTATCGATCTGCAGCGGTTGGCAACTTGGTTTCACCCCTGTGAGTATATGGTTACAACACCCTTAACTGCAGCCATTATGGGTCGAGGACTTGTTGAATAATGAATCATATTTTCCATGGTGGGGACCTGTCTGCTGTTCTGACCACAGGGATTGTGGATGAAGCTTGAACCTCCTTCATCAGGTAACCAGCGGCACTGTTCTCATCAGGAGGGTGTTAATCTTTAACGACGCTGTCTGTGAGGAGACAACCACCGGGGAGACGTCTGTCGGGTCCTTCAGAGCCACAGGCACCTAACAGGATTCCTCTGACTCTCTTTTATTGTGCTCTCAAGTAACTCAAACCTTTCCTGAGGAGCTAAACTGTTTTCAATAAGACAAGGTAAAGTTTACACCATCTATGTGACACTGAGACATAATTACACTTTAATACTCACATAGTTACTCAAAAGCAACATAAACATTTATACAAATCCAAGCATAAAATCGCAGTGACGCACTGCATGTTCACAAATGCACATAATGGACAAAATTCATGATTGCATCAGAGTCTGATCAAAATTAAACCAATGCAACCTACAACGATTGCCTCAGAAGACCAAATACTTAAAATTGCCAAAAGATATTTAGAAAAACTGGCAACATGTTGAGAATAATTTAAAAAAGAGTCAATTTCTACTGAGTTATGACTGTCTATTGTCGTATTTTTTAGAACCGATTTCAACAGAATTAAATTGCACCTATATTTTTTTCAAGTGTGTTGAAACATGTTTGATCAAATAAAATTGGTGTATCATCCCTTTGAACTGATATCTTGGTAGTGTTTGGCCTGTTAAGACAAAATGTTCATTCTGACTCCATTAATGGACATATTCAGACATATCGTGCACATATTTTTGAATTGAATAAATTGGCAAACCAACTGCCTGTATTTTTCTATTTTCGATCAAAAGTGGTGTAATGCTGTTTTGGCCCAATTTACCTCCTGTTTGTGAGCTTGTATGTCTGGTGGGCCCATCACTGAACAAATGTACCACAACTGCCATCCCATTCTACCAATGAAAAGGTAGGGATACACCTGTTCTATCCCAGCATTCTTTGAACTCATCATATACTGATCACATTGAATGGTGTAAGCCTTGGTTGGTATAATCCCAATAGGGCAATTTACTAACAAGTAAACAGTCTTTTTACTTCAAAAATGAATGAATTATTTGTGCAATTTAGCAATTACTGAGTTAAAACTGCTTTAAAATAAATCGTACATCAAATTTTATTCAGTCTAGATTTGTTTTGGACAATAGCCGCGATGTAGTAAATTGAACCTGTTCACTTAAACAGAAAATCCATATTTGTCAGAAGTGTGAAAAATTGACATCTATGTGCATAAATGTTGTCTTTGCTTTCCCCGCCACAAACACAGTTATTACTGAATAAAAACAGCTTTCACGTTTACCACTGTATATACAACATCAATATAAGGTTGAACCCTAACAAGCTACATTAACAAATACAAAGAGGGCTATTAATCGCCCACGGCTCTGCTCTCGGGAGCTCTGTGGGACGCAGACACCGCCCCTGGTTAACCAAACTTTCCAGCGGCCACACTGACTGAACCGCAGGGCTAGAGGACTGCAGCCACTGTAGTGAGCCCATGATGCTGTGCATAAAACTGTCACACTGAGTTTAAGTCTCCCAGAAGACTCCCCTTCAGCCTTAGATGGCAATGGAGGCTATTGCCGTGAAGTCTCAGTTGAAATGTGTATGATCAAATAAAATCGGTATGTTAAACATCCCTGATATCTTACTAGTGTTTGTTTTAAATTGTAAGTAGTAAAAACAACGTTGGACCCCATTGACTTTCACTACATGTACATGCAAAAAAAAGGAAGATTTTTTTCAAAGTTTTTTGTAAAGTTGTAAAGTAGAAAGCTTTAATCTTCTCATGGGATGTATGCTCGTTTCATGATATTATCTAACAGAATGTTACATTAAAAAATTACAGTTCTATATTGGAATCTATGGTTCAACTCATATAGCAAAAAAAAAGGCTTAAAAAAGTGCTAAAATATATTAATATTTATATTATATATATATATTTTCTACAGATATATTTTTTTTATATATATTTTAAAAATATAAATATATTTTTAAAATCATTATTTGCCATATGGGCATGAAGATCCTTTAACATCCATGAACCCTTTCAATTGCACAAAAGGTTCTATAAATTCTATATAGTGTAAAAAGATTCTTTAGATTCAAATTCTCTTCACTCAAAGAAATATGGTTATTTTAAAAACTGATCACTGAAAGGTTCTTTTTGGAACCCCAAATAGTTCTTCTGCAAATACTCCATTTTGGAACCTTTATTTTTCAAAGTGTTGTTGCAATTCTTGCACTTCACATTTGTTTGCAGCCTCTCTCTCTCTCTTTTTCTCCCCATTGGAGTGATTTCACTGTTCTGGCGCTGTTTCCCCTCTCCATAAGGGCCCACACAGTCACTGCAAATGACACTTTTACACTCTCATTGGCCAAAAAGAACAAGACACAGTACTACACTAAGCTTTCCTTATTGGGGGAGGTGACGGCGTACCAAAAAAAAGACGGACGTAGACTTTTTTAATTGAAAAGTGCATGCATTTTTCTAAGGTGGACAAGCATTGCGAGGATTTTGCAGACATTTATTTGACATGTAACGTCATGCGGTTTGATGCCAAGTCCCTCTGTTTGAACTCATTGCCATTTCCACACTGCGCTTATTCATTTGTGAAATAATTGCTACGACCTTCAAGGGTTTTCTTTGGCCCACCTGGAAATATGTATTTTTTTGCACCCGATCTCGCTTCTAATTAACAAGGCTGTAAGGGCTTTGCGAGCTTTTTTTTGCAGGACATACTTATTTTAATAGAGTTCTGTCGTAATGGCTGCGTGTGAGGTTTGGTGATGTGTCCTGTATATGTGTGTGTTTGTATGTTTTAGTCATCACAGAACGCTCCGGTTCTCCCCTGGATATTTTGCTCTCGTTCACCCCCTAAAATAAAGATGAATATGTTATCCGTGATTTCTATTTTTGGCGTTGAAAAAATAACTCCACAAAAGGCTATTTACAGTACACACAGTATTTGGTTTAAGTTTGTTTAGACTCAGTGTGCTTCCAGCCAAAGTGCAGAGTACACTAATGCATTACTGCGGCAGACAGATGCATGTGTTCAGCTTACCGCCTCTGTTTATTTACCCCTCAGCTGTTTTAAATGGACAGTATTCAGCACAGAGAGGCTGCATAAGGGTGAATCTCACCTCAGTCAAAACCTGAAAACCCAGAAAAATCTCTGGGTCATACTTTACGGCAAGTCAACAGCAAAAATAATAATAGATTTTTATAATAAATTAATAGCAATTGCATAAAGAGAATAAATATGTATAAATGAATGAATATGTATAAGGATCAATATATATATATATATATACTGTATATTGTATTGTAAGTATATATATATTATGAATATATATGTATAATTATTGTGTAATGCAGTATTACAGTTTTTTAATTAAACATTAAAATCAGTACATCACCGTGCACAACAATAACAAATCATTTATTTTGGCTCACATAATAGTAATTTTTCACATTGCAGAAATGAGAATACTGAAGGAAAATGTGCCTAATTGTCATCAGAATTTTGCAATTCAAACAAATCTTAATGGAGCTTAAAAAAGGCTCCACTGGCACAATATAACGTCTAGTCTTTTCTTTTGCATTTTAGTTGAAATATGATCTGAACGTGTTCTTGACAGCTTACATGAGATTCATCCATGACCTCTGACCCCAGTCAGTACGATCTGGATGGTGAGAGCTGGAAGGAGTCAATCAGAGATGCCATAAAGCCTATAAAGCACAACGCAATAGAGTAGACACTGCAGATAGATTATCCGTTATGCGCTCGACCCATGATTCCCATAAACCTGAGCCCAGTTACTGCAGACCGCTGTCTCAGAGCTAGAGGAATGGGTCAGGATTGCCAGTAGACGAGAATGTAAAAACGACCGAATTGGAGGTCATATAATGTGAGCTTTGTCCATTAAACCCTGGCCTCATAAATACTTCCATGTCCACACGTTGTGAAAAACACTCAATGGAGTCTAGACAAAAGGCAATCAGTGCAGTTGGAGCCGCTGAGCTGCCCTGATCCGCGCTAATGGAATCTCCATAGTCAACGAAACTGCAGCGCTGCCACCCTTCATGAAGAACAGCTGTGCCCTGCATACTTAAACACACGACTCTGTGATGCGCCTTATGATCCATCTGATGGAAATTAAAAACACAATATCTTCAATTGTTTCTCTGAGACAGCATTGAGCAAAAACGCTTTACGTATGATTCACACACCCTCACATTGTTTCAAACCTGTATGACTCAAAGGAGAAAAACCATCTCGTCGTCTTCTTCAACTTCAAAATCGTCTTACATTGGTGTTTTACCCTTTCTTTGCATTTTCACTTTGTAAACACTGGGTCTTTACTTCTGCGGCGATGTAGGCTGTTTTTGAAGTTGGAGAAAAAAAAAGAGATGGGAGTTCTTTAACCTACCCAAACTGTATTGACCCAGATTACACAGAGTTTGCATGCACATCACAGAGAAGACAAGCATTTGAGGTTAAAAAGTATATAAATTGTCAATTTATTTAGAAAATGACCAATTGTTTCGCTAGATAAGACTCTTCTTCCTTGGTTGGGATGGTTTAGAGCCCTTTGAAGAAGGGAGAACCATTGAAGTCCACTATAGAGGTAATTCCTGAAATGTTTTTCTCAAAAAACATAATTTCTTAGCGACTAAAGAAAGAAAGACATGTGCATTTTGGATGGTACTTTAAGGCCCATTCCAAACATAATGATAGTTAATAAAGATATTTTTAAAAATCATTCTAAATGCAAAAAAATCACACCACAACTGTAATGTTGACGGCACAGAGGAACAATATAATTGAGTTTACTTTCAGAATGATTTACAGGTGATAAATGATACATTATTCAGTGCATATATTAAGACTTGATTCAAATGCAAAAAAAAAAAAGTTTAGTATTGTTGTCTTGTTTTCCAGTACAAATATCTAAACATTCTTACATCAAGAATGAGGCAAACTGGCTTGATATTAAAAAAATATATGTGACCCTGGACCACAAAACCAGTCTTAAGTCGCTGGGGTTTGTTTGTAGCAATAGCCAAAAATACATTGCATGGGTCAAAATTTTTGATTTTTCTTTTATGCCAAAAATCATTGAGAAATTAAGTAAAGTTCATGTTCCATGAAGATTTTTTGTAAAATTCCTACTGTAAACATATCAAAATGTAATTTTTGATTTGTAATATGTGATGTTTCATTAACAAATTTCAGGAGGAGCTCGCGCAGATAATTAACACGGCCAATTCATCATCAGCAATCACTACCTAATCAGCCACTCTCCCTATCCAATTACTATAGCTCCTTAAATAACCAAGCAGTCCTACCTTCAGCTATCTCTGATTCCAGCATCCCTCCCACCCCCCCTTTTTTTTTTCTTTTCTTTTCTTTTTCTCCTGCAGAAAAGGGGGGAGCGCTATTGGGTTCGGGCCAAAGGCCGAGCTCGGACCCCTCTCCCTGGGCAGGGGGAGTGCCCCGGGCTCGGGAATGACTACCGAGCTCGGAGCCCTCTCCCGGACAGCATGCCAAACACGCTTAACTTTACGCTGTTTATTATATGCAAAAGCGAACTAGTGAAGCATTGTTAAGAACCTAATTTGGACAACTTTAAAGGTGATTTTCTCAGTATTTTTGATTTTTTTGCACCCTCAGATTTCTGATTTCAAATAGATGTATCTCGGCCAAATATTGTCCTATCCTAACAAACCATACATCAATAGAAAGCTTATTTATTGAGCTTTCATATGATGTATAAATCTCAGTTTTGTCAAATTTAACCTTATGACTGGTTTTGTGGTCCAGGGTCACATATTAGGTCTGGTTTTTCTAAAAAAAAACAAAAAACGTATGCTTAAAAAAGAACAAATATCTGCCAGTGCGGTCAGAAAAATAAACTGAATTCAAAGAGAAAGCAAGAATTTATTTATTTTTCTGACCCCATTGGCAGACATTTTTATTTTAGTTTTAGGCATACAGACTTAATGTTATGAGTCATTTTGCTTTTTAAGTAAATGTATCTGGATTTATGAATGTTTAGATATTTGTACTTGAAAAATACTGGCAAAAATAAACATGCGGCAAGATCGAATATACACAAATTAGATTTGACAGCTTTGATGTAGTGTAAGATTATCGCTCAAAAATGACTCAAATTCAGTCTGTTTTTTACACAAAACTATCATATTGCCATATTGAATTATAGCACACAGGTTTTATTTTGCTAGTAATGCCACGTGTCTCCTTTATAGTGTTAGGAGAGATCTCAACGATCTCTCAAACTTTAGATATGAGCAGTTGATATGGTTTAACAGACCCAATTGTTTGTTTTTGTTTCTTCCGAATACTTTTAGGAGACACATTTGAGACAAACCTGATATCTGACACCATGAAAGAGCACCCACTAAGCCATAAAATGCACTACTGGCCACAGTAAAGGTGAGTGTGTGTATGATGTAATGGGAAAGTTTCCAGCATTAGGGTGTGTGAGCACTTGTGTGCTCGTGCTCAGGTGTATATTATGATGTCAGAACAGGTGTGGCACTCTCATAGTGTGCATGTGGTGAGATACGGCTCATTTCCAGAGCATTCATCAGTCATGCACATTCAGAGAGAGAGAGAAAAACGCCACAGAGGGTCTTTCAGTCGCGTAGGGCATCTCGGGTGTGATGCAGTAAGGTAAACACGGTGAAGAGTGTAAACATCTTTCAGCTGTAATTGCTGGTCTACCACTCAGACCTCACACATACACACACAAACATACACACGCATACAAACACGAGCACAAATGTTCTGTGTGTGGTTTACGTGGCGTATGCAGCGTAATCCATTAACAGATGCACACACACCTGCTGCCAGGTGCTGAGTGGGCAATACGTGGGCAGTCTGTACCTGCTTGTGTGCATGTGTGTGGTCAAAAACTGAACAGGTTGTGATTAAGCCATCAGTGTTGATGAGGATTGGGTCAAGACTGAATTCCTTCAGTGTGAAAAGTTTCACCGTTACCAGTGTTGGGGGTAATGCATTAGAAGTAACACAAGTTCTGTAATCAGATTACTTTTTCAAATAAGTAACGCAAGTTTTGAGAGAAATTAGGAGTGAGAGACACTTCCTTCACCCTGAGGCTTATTAATTACACTTTTGGTGTGAAAGGGTCCCTACAGTTGCCAAAAAATTTTTTTTTTGTTATTAAAAATAAAAAAGCATGCCCAGAATGTGAAAGAAAGTATTGCAGAAGCAACATAATGCATTACTTTCCATAAAAAGTAACAAAGTAATGCAATTAGTTCCTTTTTATGGAGTAATGCAATTTTGTAATGCATTGCTTTTAAAAGTAAAAGTAACTTTCCCCGATCATTACCAACATTCAGTTCAATGATTTAGTGTTTCCCGAATCAAACATTCGCAAACAGCATCACAAAGTTTTGTGGTTAGACCTAGAGTTCTAGATCTGTGGTTAGAAGCATATTTTCTAGTTAGTATGACATATGGGCCCAGATTTACCACACAGGGCAAATTAGCATGAGAGCGCAATCCCATAAATCGCAGATGGGAGTGGAAAGTTCTGCTGGTGATCTACTGACAGTGTGCAAATGAATGAACGCACATGCAGTGCATTACCATAATGACCAACGCAATCTACAAAGAGCAGCGCAAATTAACATAGGGTCACAAACAAGCAGAGCCAATGTTAATCATGTGTGGGTAAATCTTCTAACAACACAGCTGCAAAATGGCTTAAGACATGCTTTTTGGGCATTAAATAGTGGTGCAAATATCGGTAAACTTAGTAAATCACCTTGTGAGATTCATTTAAATACTCTTCTCACATGAATTTTGCTTCTGAAAGGGAAACTCCGTCAAATGCATATGCAGTAAAGTCAGCTGCAAAAATAAGTGTTTTCACGCCTTTTCATCACTAATTTTTCAAACCTTATCTTTAATAAATCCTGACTCTAGTTAATGCCAAAAGAGGGTTCTCGTTGGTGCAAGCTGTTAGTAAATCTGGCCTATGGACATAAATACAGCAAACAATCATGTAGTACACTCTGTATCTTTCATTTCCATACATAGTCAGCGTTTTTGAAGAATGCACATCTGTATCCAGTACTGTGAGATAACAAATCACAAACAACTTTTTTTTTCTTTTTCTATTCAGTGGCTGAAATGGGTTTCCATACATTCCAGATTGAAGCAACTGTGGCAGTTTTACTGGACAGTGAAAAGTCAGCAGCAGATTCAGCTTCGTTTTAGCGCATGATGGAGGGGAAATACTTTAACTGTATCCAATCAAACACTCTGGCCAATCCAATTATGTAGTTACGGAGGCAGCTCAGGTGCGGCTCTCGGCCCTGGTCTAAGCCGGAGAAAATAAACCAGCTCCTGCTTTGTGGTTTCCATGTGCGCACGAGGAAGAGGAGCCCCACGCTTTTGCTTCAAGCTGAAAAATGGCTGAGAAGATCACTAGAAAACCCTCTGTCAATAAACACCAGAGACCAGGCCACAGAAACAACCCCCAGAGGCGATGAACGGATACGTTCACCAAAGCCGTGGTCCTTGGCTGCCGCCGTGTCCATCTCACCTGAACGTTCTTGAAGCTTTTAGAAAAGCGGGCCTCATATATGCTATATGAAATAAAGCCACGCTCTCAGAGAGTTCTTCAAGGTTGTCCACATCTAGTTCGGTAGACCTGCGTCAGAAATGGGTCTATGCCCGAGATCAGATCTGGGCGGTTTTCCAGAAACAAATGAAGACCTTGGCTAAAAGATTGAGTTGCTGCTTACAAAGCCTTTCTAGTTATCACTAAATTATGTCCAGTCCTCCTGCGAAAACAGCCAGACCTTGTCCAGATTGTCAGTTCATTCAGTGAAAGCGTTTTAAAAGCCACAACTATTACCAGCTGGTGGTTTTTGTTTGTCTTCAGCTGATTGTAAAATCAAAATTGACTATTATTTACTTTATTAGTACTTACTGTTGGTCTTCATGATCTTTCACCAAAATGTACTAACCTCTGAAAGGACTTTTCAGCAAAAATTCAGCAAATGGAAAATAAAGTGATTCACCTTGACACTGATTTGCCATGACAAAGTGACTAAACACCATTCATTTTCAATGTTGCATGTAATGCAACCTTTCAAAACTCTTTACAAGAATTGCAAAAAGCAACAGGATTGTAAATAAAAACCAATACAAAACATTAGCAATAGGATACGTGTAGATGCTCTTGAGGGTGAACTTGACCTTAAAAATGAGAGCGCTGTAGACTTTAACATTGCAAGTTTCAGTAAAATAGGTTTGGCTACTCTTGCACAAAATACATACTTTTTAAAACTTTTTGCACCAGCTTTTGTTGCAAACAGTTTATGTAGACTTTTTGTAGATTTTGTAGACTTTAACCTTTGCTGGTCTGAAAATCCTTTACTTAATTTGGTGTTCCTAGCCAAGAGTAACCGGCCTTTATGCTATATTATGACCAAATCTTGGATTTGATCTTTTTATCAACTTGTTTTCTTTTAAGTAGCACAGGTTTTGTGTTTCTCTTTGGAACTGGTTGATTGCAGGCTTCATTGATCTGAGCTCATGCACCTCAGTTTTTGAGTGAAAAAGCATTATTTGTGAATATTTTTGGCAATACTTACTCAAAAACATGAGATGCATGAGCTCAGATCAGTGCGGCCTATGATCATTTCCAAAAAGAGACACAAAACCTGTGCCAGCTGAAACGAAACAAGTTAACAAAAAGACAAATCCAAGATTTGGTGATAACAAGAAATTTATAAGCAATTTTTTTTAGGTCAGTCATTTTTGACTGGAAACAAGTGTAACAAGTGTATTTATTAATCAAATACACTTCATTTATACGTTTATTGTTCTCAGAATCACTTAAAAGACACTTCAGAGAGTCTCGAGAGTTCAAAAACTTCAGGAGTTTGAATCATTTCAGTAGAGTGCTCAAGATATCTGCTTTACTCAGAAAACAATCCCCATATTCTATGAAGAGCCGTGACTCCTTTATTTAGAAAATGTAGGTTACTCTAAAGCACAAACACATTTTTTGGGAACCGGAGAGCCTGTAATGGTGTCTAGATGAGCTCGCTGGCAGGCGGCTTTGGGTAAACAGCTCTGTCTGGCCTGGGTGAGACAGTGAGCAGTGTTGCCCTCACTCAGCACTCGTTTAGCTAATTAAAGCAGTGCCGGTCTGCCAGCAGGACAAACAGTATCAGCCTGTACCGCACAGGAAAGACTTCACACAGTGCCTGAGAACATTAGCAGATTTCTAGAGAACATCACAGGCTGGAGTGTGTGCTATAGTATGCATGATATGTCAGGAATATGTAGGGTAAATCGAGAGAATGTGATTTGCAACAGAATGTTCATTGATTGATTGCAGTGTAGAGGACATATGTGCATTTGAAGTATATAGAGTACATCAGAGATGTGTAGGTGTCCTTAGGACCCTATGAGTACTGTAGGGTGAAAATTGAACAGGAAATGTTTAAGGTACCATTATGACGCTTTTCATTTGGAAATTCTCAACCTGTTTGTGTGAATTTTTTTTCTAGAACTTGAAGAGAAAGTCTCACAAGTGTAGGCTTTCCGTTTCAACATGGCTGAACCCAGCAGCAGGAGAACTTCAGGTTAAAGGCTGTGAAGGTGTGTAATCGCTCTTCTCTCACCAAGGGAAAAGTGTTGTGTCCTTTCCCTGTTATCTGTCACTGGCAAAGATTCTTTCATTTCCTCGCAAAGTCTCCGTTTACACACCAGCAGGAAAAAATAAATCTTTCAGAGAGTGCCTACACCAGAAGCACATTTTAAAATACTAACATTTATTTCTAAATGTTATAAGTTATCCTCAAAAATACGCAGCCGATCCAAAAACATCAGAGAAATCAAATTATTTCGGTGCTCCAGAAGTTATGTTCTCTGTCCAGTGTATATTCGCTCTGCCAGGCGTAAAAGAAAAAGCTGATTACAAGAAAGCCAGGAATGAGGGCTTTTTTGCTTCTGTTGCCAATAGCATTTCCTCGGTTAACGGATCTGTATGCACATCCAATATGAGGTCAAAATATGTTTATTCTTTATTTTTGCATGGCATATCCAGTTTCAAAACATCCCCAAGAAAATGATTTGTTTTAGTAAATGCACCTTTGCTGCTGTGCTATTAAGAGCAATCTGAAGAACTCTGGGGCGTTTCATCTAAAATAATTACACAATATAATGATCTTTATGAATGCTGGGAAATGCTTGGCCTGACTCTGCAGATGATTGTCAGCACATCATCATACCGGGGTTGATTTTGGACGCCGCTCGCAAAGAACAGCCTTCTATCGCAGTTTGTGGCGCTTTCGCTGATTTACGTGGAAATCTGGAGTGGAGCGAAACCAAAACAATGGTTGATGTTTCAATAATGTTGACTCAGAAAGTAACCCAAGCGTGAGATAAATATACCAGCTGGATGAGTTCATTATTTTAATTTCTGTGTAGAGAAACGTGAAATTTACCAGGTGAGAGAAAAGCAGCATCATTGTCTCAGAGAAAGAAACTGAATTATAGGATAAAGATAATGTCTGAGAACTACACACAGAGCAATCCAACGACTTTCGCCGGTTTACAGTAGATGGCTGTGGGAAAACAGTCATTTTCAGGCAAAGACGTGGGAATGAAACGCAGTCCTGGCACGCTGGCAGAATCTGAGGCAACGTCGCTCAGAAGCCTGAAGTGTTGAAAGCTGGAAACGACAGTGGTTTGGATGTTTGCTTGAGTTTATTTTAATAAGATAAAGCCATTTTAACTGTAAACAGATTGTCTGCTGTGAATATCGCAGCGCGACCTTTAGGTGTTTTTCTTTTTATTAAATCTTGGTGTGTAACTGTTTGTCCAATGCACATGAATGATGCCTCTTATTTTACGGCCTTCTGTACTACTAGGGATCATCAGTAAGGGTACAAAACGCTAATGTCATGGCAGTGAGTTTTGTATAGGCACGTACCACTCAAATGTTCATTTTCAACATAAAAAGCTAGTTTTTATTACCTCTTGCAAAATCAAAAGCAAGTCAAAGGTGAAATACGAGGACAGGTGAAGAAAAGTCAATCCGTGGCTAAAAAAGCAATAGTGATCACAATTGATGTAGTGAAACGCTGATACTCTACAAAGTATGAAGGCGCTGGGCCATTTAGTGGTTTGAAAACAAATAAAGAACTGTAAAATCAATCCTTTATGAGACTGGAAGCCAAAGCTAGTGTAATGTGCTTGCTCTGACTGGCTTTTGTTAATAACCTGGCTGCAGTTTCGCACAAGCTGCACTCTGTCTGTTTTTTTGGGCAGTTACATAAAAAGTGCATTACAGAAGTCAAAGTGAGAAAAGACAAAGGCATATGTCTGCTTCTTTTTTTTGCATGTTGCAGTGGCTCTGTTGCAGAAATTTCCCTTCTAGACGAAGGCTTTTGAGAAATGACGACAACAAGTGACATTTTTTCCCTTTTCCCTATTATTTAGTCTGTATCTGTTGCACAGAGCACAGCACTAGGCCCAAGGTCGTGGGTTTGAATCCCAAAGAATGCATGAACTGATACAATGCAATGAAAAAGGATAAAAGCATCTGCCAAATGCATACATGTAAATGTGTTACCTTGAAGACATTAATTGAAAAACTGCATGGAATATTTACGTATTTGAGGAAGAGAATAGATTGCAATACAATTACCAAAGATGTATAAATACTGTCAGACAGCTAAACAGTTCAGTCTAGAAAAAGACCAATTGAGTGTAATTCTAGGCCTCCTAAAAGACCCCAGAACATTCTCATTTGTAACTGAATCAGTGTGTAATTTATAAATATGACAGTGTACCAAGTGCTCTGTTAATTTTAACTTGCATGTCAAAGGAATAAGACATGATCTGTGAGTAGTGAACGTCAGTGGTTTGTGTTTAGTTCAGACACATGCATGAATACAATTCAGTCACATTCAAATATTCCTGGAAATCTTATGGATGAAAAGCTTTGCTCCATTGCACAATGAGAAGTGTGGAGTTGGATGCTTTCGGAGGGACTGGAAGCGATATCCAAGAGAGAAGTCAGATGCATGGATCATTTCTCTATCTGCTAATGATCTTGACAACTGACTTGCTCATTTGTTTTCTGCCTTGTCTTTGGATTTGAAACTGCTGGTGGAAAAGTGAAGGCTGAACTATGAATTGGCTAGATATACAGTAGCTGGACAGCTTGCGTTTTTCCAGGGTTTAGTGCGAACAGAAGCAGTGTTCTCAGGGTAGCACAAGGACCTTGCTATGATTTTAAAAGAAAAAATATCCTAATAAAAGAATCTACTGAAATCTTTGCGTCAAACATTTCATTAGAAGTACTTTAAATGGAAACTCTTCCAGCAACGCAACCTTGATTTCATCAGTTTTATTCGGCAACACAAGTTGCATTCTCAGCTTTATGAAAAGCATTAGCTCATACTTGCGTACGATTTTTCTTTCAGGGCACCTTCTGTCATAACAGAGAAACAGTTTGAAGATCTTGCTGAGCAGGTGAGTTCAATTTGATGTTTATAAGAGCTACTCAAATAACACATCTTGTTTAATTTGAACATTTAAATAAAACTTGTGAACCAAGGTTTGTTACCGCTAACAGTGTGCTTGCAAAGTCCTTTCGAGTTTCTGGCCTTGCACATGATTATAAATGGACTTAAAAAGGTCAAATTCCTCTTTAAAACTTAATATTGGACTTGCTGACGTTGGTTCTTTTTCACTAAATAACGTCTTGAAATATACAGTATTTGTTTTTGTGGATTGGTCAAACCATCAAAGAGACAGTTCACCCAAAAGTGAAAATTTGCTTTTAATTTACTCACCCTCAAGTCCTCCAAGATGCATGTGACTTTTTTCTTGAGTGGCACCGTAAAGACGATTTTTAGCTAAAAACTGGGGCTCTTGGTGTTTCATATAATGCAAGTCAATGGCTACCGGCACTTTGAGAGTCAAAAAAGCATAGCAGGCAACACGAAATTACTACCTGTGGCTCCTGACGATATATTGAGAAATTATGAAGTGAAACTATCAGTCTGTGCAAGAAACTGAACTTTATTTACAACATTATTACCTGTAATCCAGGGCCTCAGACAAACAGTCCGCAGTGATGTCTGGTTCTATAACTAATCATTCATTTGGACCCATTCTTTTTAATTAGCTGGATTAACCAGTTCACCAAATTGAACTGAATCGTCTGAAACTGTTCGCAGCACAGATCTACAGGTTACTCAATCAAAAGGGACTTTCAGATGCCTGACAGTCGCTTTGACTTGAAATGAGCCAAACTATCAGTTTACAAGTTTACTCACTTTATATGTACTACATGATATTTATATTCAATGAACCAGTTCAATGATATAAACTGTCCAAAAGCATCAGTTCGCGGCTCTTGAGTACAGGTAATAATGTTGTAAATGTTTCTTGCACAGACTGATTATTTCACTTCACAAGACCTTAATATATCGTCAGGAGCCACTGGTATAAATGTTTTGTTCACTGATATGCTTTTTTGATTCCCAAGTTCCGGAAGCCATTGACTTGCATTGTATGAATCACAAAGGACCATGATTTCAGCTAAACATCTCCTGTACTGTTGTATTTATGACTATATCTTGGATGGTCTGAGGGAGAGTAAATTAACAGCAAATTTTTATTTTTGGGTGAACTATGCCTTTAAAGCATCTTTTTAGTTGAAGAAAACACTCCTATGCTTCACGACAGACGCTGAGGTATGAGTTAGTCTAATGGCTTCATTTTGAAGGTACTTGGACAAATTGATAGGTGATTCTTGATGCCTTATAAACTGTATGGAAGCTTTCATTATGGTTACAAAGTAACAGTTTCAGCATGTTAATTTGTGCAGAACTGGTCATTAAAGAATGTTAAAAAATAATAAACTTGTGAAATTAGATTTTAAATGTATTTGTTTGCTTTGCAGACAAATCAGCGCAGTAAAAAACCCAAAGTGGCGAGGGAGAGGTTGACTGAAGTCGTATTTTACGGCGCTTTTTTTTCTGCGTGTTTTATGATGTGGTTTTCTCAGGGCCATGTTTCCTCCACACAGCCACTCAAACGGAGGCAAAAATAATGAGTACAACTGCACGTCGAGTGGGTAACACGGAGAAAAAAAACCAGCACAATTAGGTGAATTAAGTTGGGCTGCGTTCTGTTCAAGCTGAGTCTGATTTCCTCCATTAAATCGAGCAGGGGAAGCACTTTATAGAGCAGAACCGTCCCAGTGAATATCCCTGGCGTCAAAATAGCTGCCCTGTCGCCTAGCGCACAACTGTATTTAAACAACTTGATTAAGTTGAAATAAGCGCCCCACCCGAGAGGCAGTGAGTTATTCCTGCAAAGTACAGACGGCTTTACACCCCGCTGGCAAAGCAAACCCCAAAACGCCACACTGCTTTATGTTGGACTTTTCAAGAGTTTTAGTTTTCACATTAGGAATCGTCATAAAAACAAGAAAGAGACTACTGATGTGTTTCGAAATTCTGTGTAATAGGTTTTCTTTTTTGTTGCAAGAATCAAGTTCTAAATCAAGTCACTAGTATACATTTTTAATAATATCTATTTTTTATTATTATTAAGTTTTCTGTTTTCATTTTAATCAAAGTTATGTAAAAGTTAAAGTAAATATGTAATATTTTAAATAAATTTTTAAAATCAAAATTAAAAATCAAATTAAAAATGAAAAACATTGACTTGGCGGCTAAAAATAAATAAAGTTTACATTTTATGCAAAACTGTCTGCCACAATGCAAGGGTTGCCAGATTGTTTCTATGTTCCCACTTTTTCCGGAGTAATTTTTTTATTAATTAGGGATTTTAAAAAGTCTTTGTTAACGCATTTAAGTCAAACCGAACCAAATCAGTAGAATCACAACAGTACAAACTTTTGACAAAAAGACAGGTACAAGATTGCAAACTTAACAGCTTTAGTGTGGGAAAGAACTACAATCCCATGAAGCATTGCGAATGACATAATTAAAAACGATGGAGAAATATCAAATTATTCATTTAAAGCTGTTGATTTATATACAGAAACAATATGTTTTAGGTGTATTGCAAAATATACATATATATTTTATTATTTGAGTATTTCGATAGCAAAACCAACTCGATTGTGTCATTTGTGGTGCTTCATGGAAGTGGGTGGAGCGTGACGCTCATTGCTTCTCTCTGATTGGTTGATTTCTGTACAGCATTATGGGTAATGTAGTTTCAGCAGGGATTCTGCTGTTAAACACGATTATTAAGTTGAAATTGTGAACCGATGGCTTCATCTAAAGCATATTTCATTGATTAACAACCTCAGAGCTCACGAGTAACTCCTTTAATTCAAGACTGATCGCTTAGAAATGTAATAGTACAAATGTCCGTAGTACAAATTGTATGGGATGAAATATGTCCCAAATTCAACCCCCTCCCCCCAAACCCCTAACCTCACGTATGGGCAATAGTCATAGTGATGCTTGACTTAGCAAACTCCACTAATAATTAATATGAAGTGGCTGCTGTGTATGTGTGGGAGAGACAGGCAGTCTGTTGACACTGGGCGTCTCCGCGGAAAAACAGATCGTCTTGCTGACGCTTCGTCAGACCATCAGCGCCCCCCCACCCTCTCTCCCTCCCTCCACTGCAATTGAACGCAGCTGTGTGTGTGTGCGCGCTGATATCTGTTTAGAGAGCATGTCTGTGTGCTGAAGAGACCCTTAAAGACTGCAGTACAGACTACATCATACACTCCGCTGCATTATGCTGTCATTGTGTTGTGGAGTGGGTGGATTTTATTTGGCACCAGACGCCTTGAATTCCCCGGTCAGCACAACAAATGGCAATTGACACACAAACCGCCACACAAAATATGAACAGCGGCTTCTCTGAATCAGACTGTGATACTTCTTCCATTTAAAATTGCTGATCTTTAAATGCAGACTTAGTGACAAGATCAAAAAAATAATTTTGCACACTGTTTACTCTCATATTTAGGCCTGTGTTTACAAACATCTGTTCAGAAGTTTATCCTACTCTAAATGTCACATAAATATAACTGCAAACAATTATTCAAGCAGTCAAAGTGGGTATTTTTGTCTGAATAAATGGATTACATTTTATGCCAGTAGTCAAAACATTACATTTTTTTACATCCCAGTTTTAATCCAAATCGATTACTACAGACACACCTGACACTGAATGAATCCATATTTCATCTGTACCAGAGAGAGAGAGAAAGCTGACATATTGAGTCAGATATATTTTTCCTCTGCGGTGTCATGAAATGAAATCTGTTGGTTTCAAACCATCACCACAGTCATGACACCCAAACAAACCCACACACAGAAAACAAATACACACACACAAACCACACACACACATAAATAAATACACCTACACACACAGTGATTTTTACTGAGACCCTGAAAACATGTGCAATAAGCCACAAACTGAGAGAATTAACATAATTTCACCAGAGTGTTATTAGAATTTGTAAGATGAAAATCTGCTCAATTATGGAAATAAAACAAGCAATTTATTACATTCTAAAGCCATTATTTATAATGTCAGTAGGGGGTTTTCTCAGCAAATATTCATATGTAATTAAATTGTGATTTCAATTTAATTAATTATGATATAATGTAATTATTTCATTTGATTTGAGAAAATATAATTTCTAAATATATACATTTAAATAAATATAAAAATCTATACATATAGAAATTATATCTATATGTTTTATTTGTCATGGAAAGATGAAATCTATTTTAAAACCTTTAGGTCTTTTTTATTTCTGTATCGAATTTTGATGCAATGAGACCTAGACATGTCTGGATGAGATTCCCCCCGATATGCTTGACTCATATAGATGACAGACTTCTGAGAAAGAGAAGACAGATGATGCATTTCCAGTGTTATAACCAGTGTGACCCACAAGAGCCTACATTTATTCACACAACATTCAACGCGTCCCTTTTTTAGCCCGTGGTTCCCCCGCACCGGTCCATCAGAGGTCTGAGTCGGGTCCAAACGCGTGCCCATGACATCAGCGCGGGATCCCGCCCTCGTCAGCGCGCTTACAGTAGGGCAAAAATAAGGGCAGACTGACAGAGCTGCGGCCTGTGTTTGTTGGCAGAGCGCTGGGCATTTGTGGTGATGGCTGAGGTTTAGCGTAATCAAGGCCTGGAGCGTTAGACAGACAGACAGACAGAGCTAGAGAGACAGATGAGAGTGGGTTACGCTTCGACTAATGCTTTGACACCCTAATGACTGCGTGACCCTCATGAGTAGATGTATATGGAAATTCATACATAGCCTTTTACATCAGGTTTAAAAGTTTGCGTCGCAACATATTACACAGTCCTGCATCTCAAAAAAAAAAGTCCTGCATCTGCAAAAAAGGCCTAGTTTAGCTAATTTCGTTCAAAAATACAAATAAAAATGTTCAATCACAGTTTTGTCACAAAATAAGATGACAAAAATGTATGCCATTAATATCTGGAAAATAAGTAACTTAGCCAATTTTGTTTAAATAAGGGATTGCAGAAATGAATACACCCTAGATTTAATTCAACAAAGTATAATATTATAGTACTTAATATGTTAAGTACACTGCTCTGACCCTTCTTGGCACTGAGTGTACAAGTTCATGACAAATTTTCATATCTGTTTTGTTGAACACCTTGAGGACGACCTCCTTAAATGCACTAGTCTTTAATGGAGAGTGTCGCTCAGCTCATCTCTACAGAATCCTCCACAGATGCTTTAGAGCATTAAGATTGGGTGAAATACTTTTCACTGAAGAATTTCACCTTGGGAGAATGAATATCTTCATTGTAATGTTGAAAAAATGCCCAACAATGCAGGGAATGATGAGAGGGTAGCATCTTCAGTTTCAGTTTTTTGTATTACATCACACAGGGGTGTGTGAATTCATGACAGCGTTAATAAAACACAACTCCCTCACACCTTCAGCACTCATACATTCCTATAGAAGAGCTTTACTACCTCTGAACATCACTGTGAAAACCAGGCACTAACCACTGTACTCCTCCTCTAGCAACACCAGAACATTTTGGATGCTGTAATATCTGAAATAATTGACTTGGTCTCATGAGACCAGAGTATTGATTCCCAGAAGTCTATATTTTGTAAATATGGGCCTTGGAAAAAGCTAAATGAGTTTATCATGCTTTGGCTACAGTACCCTGCTGAAAAAAACAGCATATGCTGGTTAGGTAGGTTTTGGTGCTGGGATGCTGGTTTTAGCTGGTTTATGCTGGTCCTTGACCAGCAACATGACCAGCATAAACCAGCAAAGGACCAGCATAAACCAGCTAAAACCAGTATCCCAGCATCAAGACCTTACCTAACCAGCATATGCTGTTTTTTTCAGCAGGGTAGGTAGTTCTGGTGTGGATAAACAACCATGCATGTCACTTCTGCAAGCTACATCTTACTCTATCAGAGACACTTTCTTGGTGTTTCTCTTGCTTTTTTACTATCTAACTCACTAATCACTACATGAAAGCTTAAAGTGAAGACCTAACTTGCTAGAATATTATATCTTTAAAGAACCCTAACATGTCTCACTGTATATATATTAATTGTGTTTGAAATATGACCTAGACGTGACCTTTGAGATATTGATTTTAAAATAAGCAGTCAAATGTCAAAAGTTTGGTTTTGTTTTGGTTTTGAATTGAAAAAATTATATTATGAAAATCAGGATTAGGCATAAAATATTGTCATGCATGGGAAAATGAGCTGAGAAGTGAACAAACAGTCATAATCTGGCTCAGGTTCAGACAGAAATCATGTGTTTGTGGAGTTTGTCTGCTAATTAAGGAAAAATACAAGACACCTTACAAATGATTCTCAAAAGCAAAATTCACATATAGTGAGAAGGTGTGAACAAAACAGACACTGTACAAGTATTTGATTTCATTGAGCAGGTGTGATGCAGGGTGGTGTAAATATAATTTTTGCAACAGGTTGTATTTCACATTAAAGTACATGAATGATTGTATTGTCTTTCAGGTACACAGACGTCAGTTGCTGTATCTCCTGATGTGAATTCAGGCCGTAACAGGCGGTTCCTCGCTAACAGGCCAACTGTGCTCTGGCAGATCTGCGCTGAGACGCTCCGTCCAATAGAAGGTGGAAATTGGTCTCAGGTGTCGAGTATGTCCAAACGCATGTCTGCACGCTGCTGTAAGAGGCCATTTTTCAGCTCATTCATTCTAATAGATGTGACAGATGAACTTTTGGAGGCCCAGGTAGTGAAAGAGCTTCTGGTGTTTTTGCTAAGACGCTCTCAGGTTGAAATGATCGATGGAGGTTTGTGCCTCGAGAAGAAGACAGTCATTCATATACATCACTGAGTATGAGCTTCACACTTGTTCTCTGTTGCGTTTCATAACTAGTACAAACTACTATTAGGAGCCATATCATTGGAATCACTTTCAGAACCATTTTTCAATTTTAAAACTGAAAACGAAAATGAAAATCTCAAAATAATCAAAACTCAAAAACGTTTAAATATTTATAAGAACTATAATATAAAATAACGCTGGCTTAAAATGCTTTGCCATTTACGTCTGTATTTGCATAAAGTGTATTTCTAGCTCTACAGGTGCAGATCAAATGTCGCTGTGGATTTGTTGTGACCCATGATCACTTCTATCGAAATAAGTCAGTTCAAATGCCACGGACCCAAATTTAACATTTTTTGTCGTAAAGAATGGCAGAGGCGTGAGTGACTCATCTCGATAAAGGCTTTACTCTATTTCAGACAGATGTGACATTTACAGCTCACTCCTTCTCCAGAGCTGCAGATCTTAGCCGTGGGACAGACAGCAGGAGCGACAGGGGGAAAGATCGTATGCGTCAGTGATCGTGGTGGAAACGCTGGCCAGTGAAACGCTCGGAGCTGTGAAACAGCAACCACAGCAGCCACACGCACACACAAACACAGCGCTGTTCCCTGTCATTACAGCATTATCCAGCACAGTCTGTCTGGCCTGCAGGGAATCCCCTGTGAACACGCAAATATTACAGTCGGCGTGAGAGCATCACAGTACATGGTAACATCTAGGCCTATACGTTTGGAAGACAGGGGAAAATGTTATTGCTCAGAGGTTTTTCTTTTTTATCTCTAGGTTATATTTCACTTATGTATGAACATGTTCAAATGTATGGAAGCTTGTTTCCACCATGTGATTAAAAATAGGTAACTGAGACTTTTTATCTCACAATTCATACCTTTTTTTAGCAATTCTGAGCTTATATCTCATAATTCTCTTTTTTGTTTTTTAGCAATTCAGAAACAGAATTGCTAGATAAAAGTCGCTTTTTATAATATGATGGAAACAAACATACGTACAAACAAACAATTAAATTACGAGGTATGAAATGGCAGAAATTAAAAATAAATAAATAAATTATGAGATGTAAAACACAGAATTCTGAGAAAAAAAGAATGTAAAGTTATGTAAAGTCAGATTTCCAAGATATAAAGCTAGAATTGGGATATTTAAACTCAGATATGCAATATCTAAAGTTAGAATTGCAATATTTAAACTCAGAATCGCAGAATCTTAAGTCTGATTTGCGATATCTAAGCTCGGATTTGCGAGATCTAAAGCCAGAATCATGATATTTAAACTCAGAATTGCAAGTTCTAAAGTCATATTTGAACTTGCAAGATATAAAGTTGAAATCCTGATATTTAAACTTAGAATTGTGAGATATTAAATCAGAATCGTGATATTTAAACTCAAAATTACAATACGTAAAGTTAGATATGCTAGATATAAAAGTCAGAATTGTGATATTTAAACTCAAAATTGCAATATATAAAGTTTTATGTAAAGATTTGTGAGATATACTGTAACTGATGATACGGAACAATAACAATAACTGGAGGCGGAAAAAACTACGGAAACCCACGTTGATTAGCGTTCGTGTGAGTGCGTTTTAGATTAGATGAGTATACAAAGAATTTTTAATAACTGATCAGTAATAGAGAAAGGGCAGACACTAAACAAGGATAAAACTTTCTAGTGCACATGTGTCGAGCGCCTGTGTTCGCACACACTATCAAATGAAATGTGTTCGGCTGTATGATGTACAGGATTTATAATTTACCGCTTTGAAGTCAATGCAGAAAGCGTGTTTTTACAAAAGTTTGTTGAGATCTCTTCTGAAACTCACTGGGGTCATTTTCTCAGGAGAAACATCATGTTCTTTCTATTTAATCCTCACGTTTGTTTATAGGCAACAAGTGAGATAGGAGGTCTCATCTGTGAATTTTCTTTCCTATGGGAAGCTTAATGCAAACCATTTTAAAAGTGGGCCACACAGAGAGTGTCTCATCACTGTGTTCTGGAACTAAACAGCATCATTGTTCTGTTTTCCTCCCACAAAGCTCTGGAAAGCTCAGCTACTCTGTGAAGAACAAGGCCTGTGACATTTTCAGCAAATGCATTAATAATCCTAGTCTGCCAGATCAGTTAAAGTCGTTTTCTCAATTTGTACATTTTCTCAAGATAATGTGGGTGGCACTTAGGAGTTTTTTTTTTTTTTTTTTTGCGATCCAGTACAACTATAAAAATTCAACTAAAAATATAAACTTTCAAGTTTAGTAGATATTTTTATTGCCATTTTCAAAAGCAAATAAATTTTTAACGTCAACCCTTTTTTTAGCAAAAAAAATTTGTTTTTTGAAAAACATTCTTAAATCAATATACATTTATCATTCCACAAATAAAGATGAGTCCATGCAAGCAGTGGCGTACGGGACACCCCCGCAGCCCCCGCGGTGCGTGGGGGCCCCGACCCTTTGGGGGGCCCCGTCGCAGAACATTCTAAAAGGCAGTGACTTCGAGACACTGCAATAGACCCGAGACGTGAGCGCAAAGGCAGTGCAGTGGAGCGAGTTTAATGTTCTATAATAACAACCGGGAAAAAAACTATTTTTTCTCACATTTACTTGTCTTTAACACTATACTTCTACAACAAACGCGCTGTACTCAACTAGGATATGTTTACGCTTAACGTGGGTTTCGGAGCCCCAGGGGAAAAAATAAAAGTGTGCGCACAATAGTATATGTCGCTCCCTCCTTTTACTAAATCATGTGCACAACTTAGGCCTACTAACTCGTTCCCTTTTTTAATTGAGTGCACGATCTAATAATTTGTTCCTTGATTTGATTCAACTAAATCCTGGTCTCGATTTGCTAATGTCATGCACAGTTTAGTAACTTGAGAAAATACGAATTCATGCGGACGATTTATTTTTCCCCTGCATGTTATGTGCGGGGCTCTGTATGCTTTAAGCAGTTTAAGCAGGGCTTAAAACGAAAAAAAGTGGTTCACTCTGAGCAGAATCGATATTTCAACATTTCGTTTATGCGTTCTCTGTATCATTACCGTTCAGCGTTTTCTTACTCAAAAAGAAAAAAAAGAGATCTGGTAACCTACCTTGTGCTTAAGTTGTAGCCAAGACAGCGTCTTTTCTAGATTTTGGCCAAATGTTTTAAAAGGAGGTCAAAGCTTTAAATACTTTAAATACATTAAAGTATTTTTTCAAGATATTTAAAATATTTGCTATATACTTATAACATGCTACTTATGTAAAATTGCACAAACATTATAAACACCTAGGTTATTTTATTTCCTTCTCTCCTCCACAACATTATCCTTCACAAAGACAGCAGTGAGGCGCAGCTCGTGCTAAATGGACTATTAAAATTAAGAACTGAAACCTTTATATTTTTCTTTAAATGTATTTTATTTTGATAATCAAGCTGCAATGCAAAATGTGTGTGTGCGAGGCGCCAATGCAATCAAGCATTTTTTTTCCAACTCGTAATTTGTCATACCAATGCAGGTTGCTCGTGGATCGTGTCACAATACCCAGCACATTTTTCTCCTTTCCTTTTGTTAATCTGTTAATGATTTAAGTGAAATATATGTATGTTTTTGGGCTCTGGTCCGCTTCTGTGCTGTTCACTGTCGACATGTCACCAGACTTTTCTATCCGATTTATCGTTCGTTCTCGAAATTGAAATGATCAAGACATTTCTCCGGAGCACAATAATGTTACAAGAAAGACTGTCCAGTTTAGCTCTTCTAAGTATTGAGAATGCCCGCGCTTGCAACATCGACATAAAATCTGTAGTCAAAGTCTTTGCACACCAAAACGCTCGCGATAGACTACTTATTCCTGCATGGATTTCAGTCTGATTGAAAAGCAAAAATTCACATTATATCATATATGATATTATTAATAACGTCAAATGCATCAATACAATGATAATTCACCACATTCATTACTGAGAGACAGACTTAGGTGCACAATAAATTTTCATGCATGACATCACTACTGGTGGGAGGGGCCCCATCTCCTTCTTTGCGGGGGTGGGGGGGGGGGGCTTTGTTAGTTGTTGTCTTCAAGAAGAGCTAAAAAAATTTATTTTTTTTACAATGTCATTTTTTCTTTTTCTTATGCAGGTCATCAGCTGTCATGGCAGAGCAACAGTTTAAAGCGAATTTCGGTAAGTCAATATGTTTATAAAAAATTGACTAAATAATAACACATCTGCTTTAATGTAAAGTGTATTTGAATACATTGAACTATAGTGTTGCTAACAAGTCGGCATGAATTTTAAAATGGATGTTATAGTGAACAATTTATAATTATTCCTGCATGTTTAACTTTTTTGAACTCATAATTTTTAATGAAAACAGACTCCGTCCCTCCAATCTTGTGTTATCTGCCTCCAATTTTGAGTACCACACCCACATCACAACATCCAATCAGCAGTCTTTGCATAGAACCAAGTCCCGCCCTCCAATTTTTTTTTTAGGGTGTAGTTCACAACTCAAATGTATTTGCTTTGCAAGTGCTTTAAGACCCACAAAATACACCTCATCTATTGTTTTCGGATTTTTAGTTTTTTTTTTTTTTTAACATGGTCAGGTCTTTTTGACCCGCTTATGTAAGAAGCACCATTAGTGTCAAGAAATATTTACAGTCTTCGTGAAATTCATGTTGTTCAAGAGCTGTCTTATCCCTGAAGGTGATTAAGATGTAGCACAGTTTTGTAATTCCAGCACTGTTATCCCACTCACTCGACTTGGGACGGCCAAGCTGTGTTTGGCCCATGGAGAAAGATGCCAGTCAGTGAGTTTTCCAGCGCCCCACCAACAAAACTCCCCGCTGCACCACTGGAGAACTCATGCTGAAATGCGCCAAACAATGCACAATAATACACTATTACACTAACCGTGAGACAAGCCAGAGACAAGCAATATGGAGAGAGAGAAAATGTTCCTGAATGCCTGGCTCTACATGAGAAGCTCCATCCTGGATCGCTTTCCGCTGTCGACTCGCTGCCACACAGCGCAAATCAGACACATCGCGCAGCTATTAATAGCAGGAGCGAACTCCACAAATTAATTACAGACTTTGGGTCTTCCATCGGCAGCAGTGTAAGCGTGTTAGACAGCTTCATGCGTAGAGGTCAGATGAACACGCTAAACGCTGGAGTTCAACAGACACAGAAGAAACGCTGCAGCCTGTATCTGGGTCGAGTGGAAAGGACTGCAGATTCAGTTGGGATTTGAGATTCTTGGAAGTGGTTGCAAACCATGAAATTTCAAAATAAGATTTGTTCCTGTACATTTGGCTGCAAGAGGGTTTTCTCTACAGAAAAATTAAAGGGGTAGTTCACAGAAAAATGAACAATCTGTCATTAGTTATTCATCCTCACGCCACTCCAGGCCTGTGTGACTTTTTTGATGTGGAACATGAAAGATGTTCAGCAGAAAGTTCCCGCAGTGCACATGCACACAAAGTATGCATTTTTTAAAATAAGTATGCACCCATTAAAATGAGTCAGTTTGACACCTGTGTTATATTAGCATAAAAGTCTTCGCCTTTGTTGTAACTGATCATATATGTTTTTCGACCTAATTGACTTTAATTATTTGGCAAAATATAATGTTTTGTGTTGATTGTAAATGTAACGTGACAACCAGTGTTACTTTTGTATCATTTAATGTTGAAAATGTCTACAACTAGCAGAGATATAATTATAATCTAATTTACAATTAATGCTTATTTCAAGTAACATTGATTACAGTTTTAACATCTGATTTTAGTTTTAGTTAACTCATTTAATATATTCACAGCTATTCGCAACTCCTCAAATATACTTTTAACACCACTATTTTTCCACTAGACTGTTATTTGTTTCTATTACAGCGATTAAAATACATGTAAAGTGACAACTTCCTCTTTGTAGTGGGCGAGAAGTAATCAGGAGCATCTTGGGCTAATTCAATTAGCACAGACTGGTCTTAATTACGGCCCTTCAAAGAGGCTTCTTATTGTAGTTCGCTAAAATGCGTTCCATATCTGTCTATTTCAGCTCTGTCTCCACAACAAACTGTGAATGCACACATGTGGAAGCATTTTAACTGTACAGTTCTGCTCGATGGTGCTGTAATAAAGCAGAGAGTCTGTTAAATGCGCAACATATTGCATCTTCTCTCAGCTATTTGCGGCACTTTGATGAGCAATATCAAATCTTGCTAATTAATTTTTCCAGTCGAGTGTAACTTAGCATGTGTTATACAGTTATAAAAAAGACTTTTCCTAGGTTTCTAATGAAGTCAGTTAGTTGCAGCGTGTAAATTTCTTAGAATTACACTAGGATTCATAATGTTTTTTTTTTTTAAAGAAGTCTCTTCTGCTCATCAAGGCTGCATTTTTGTGATCAAAAATATTGAAAAAATGCAGTAATATTGTGAAATATTTTTGCAATTTAAAATAACGTTTTTCTATTTTAATATACTTCAAAATATAGTTTATTTCTGTAATGCAAAGCTGAATTTTCAGCATCATTTCTCCAGTCTTTAGAGTCACATGATCCTTCAGAAATCATTTGAACATGCTGATTTATTATCAGTGTTGGAAACAAGGATAAACAAACCTTTAAATGGCAGGGTTTTTTTCTGTTTCTGGGACAAATGGAAATTAATGAGGTGTTAAAGGGACAGTTCAGACAAAAATTAAAATTCAAGTAGTTTCAAACCTGTATGACTTTCTTTCTTCTGTAGAACACAAAAGAAGAAGCCATACAATAAAAATCAATGGGGTCCAGTGTAGTTTGTACCTGAAATCTGTGAATATTTGTTGGCGCCCTGATTTTTCTTAGCACTTTGTCTTCATGTCAGGCTGAAAAAGCGTCTGTTCAACTTTCTCATGCCAGCCAACAGGAAAACGAACTAGTTCACTTTCCCTGCGAGTGTTTGATTATTAAAGTAGCCATCGTTTCTGTTGGACCTGTGAGCGGAGGAACATGCGATGGAAGGCCCTGGACTGACCCCATAACATCCATCTTCTTTTTTGTGCCTTCAAAGAGACGGATGTGTTTAAAGCGGGATGCCTGGTATGAGTATAAAATACCTGCTTCCACAGAAACCACAGCCATTTACCTCTGAAGAGGAAAAAGGGCTCAGGAATTCGGCTGACCTCCGGGTCAGAATTGCTCTTAGGGGTTTCGTCTGGAAAGAAAGTGGAGTGGTGCTGTACGTACATACATACAAAATCCCACCTTCACTGCCAGAAGCAGGTAAAAGCAGAGCAAAAGTGGAGAAGAAAGTCATCTAAGTTTCAGATCAAAGCAAGGAGTGTTTGAGAGATGCTGGCACTCGAGACAGACCACACAGCATCTGTCTGAAGGGCCATGCCTGCTCCTGCAAGAGTTCAAATGTACTTGCTACTACATCTTAAACAAAGTCCTGTGCAGAAATGGACAACTTTTAACTTGTTTCTGACACATGTTGAGATGGGATACAATAAAAGTGTTTTAGCATGGAAAACGTAGTTTGAACACAGTTCTGTAGTAATTCTGTCTGTCTTTCTCTCATACAGGCTGGCCCTCTGAGAAGAAATGTCATCTTAGACGTGTGAGGCAGGTGCTGATAGTTCTGCTGAATGTTAGTTACAGCAGTCGGCCGGTGCTGAGATGATTGAGGTGAGTTTCAGAACAGCTAGAAGTGAAGAGTGAGAAAGAATGAGCCAGTCGAACGCCTCGCCAGGTATCGGTAGAGGACGAATCGGGAAACTGGTGCAGTGACAGGAATTGCTGACTTTCGGTGCAACTTTAGATTCAGCTAAGAATATACAACAGAATTATGTAGGAATACTTATCCTCTTGAGGTCTGATCCATGTAGCAGTGACAAGCAGTATCTTAGCTAACAGTTTTTGGTTTTCCTAGAATGTTCTGAGTTTACAGATTAACCAATATAGAGCATGTTCTGTAAATTCTCAGTATTACAAACTGTAGAACCTTAAGAGTACGTTCTTAGAACATTAAGAATTGGTTACAAAACAAACAGGAACCATGCACATGTTTGCTGGAATTCATATGTGTGATTTGTTGCATTGGTAGCGCTTTACAATACGTTTCTGGTTATTAATGCATTATTAATCTTTGTTAACATTAGTTAAAGGGACAGTTCATCCAAAAATTTAAATTCTGTCATCATTTACTCATATTTTGAAGAATGTGTGTAACCAACGGTTGACAGTAGCCGCTGACTTCCATAGTATTTCATGTTAACTAATGCAGCTCAAAATCAAATTGCATTTCATTATTTTTTAACCTATCAGATCCAACTTACGCCCGTATAAACAAAGCAAAGTTTTTCCAAGTGCATGCTTCATGGGCAGGACTAACTGCAACTTAAACCAGACTTTATGCAAATCAAAATTCTGGTTATGCAAAACTATAAAGACCCCTAACCCACAAGTAAACAAACACTTGATATCAACACCACAAATCAGCAAATCACTCATGAACTCCTGCGGCGAAACGCATACAGTCTGCCCGCAACTCAACCACAGATAATCTTCATTTCAGTCCAGACTCCATTCAGACAGACTATGTCCAGACCCTAATACAGTAATCGTCTGGTGTTTTTAGTGTTTTGTGGTGCCCTTCCCAGTCAGCGAGGGAACACTAGCAGGTCATATACACATGTTACGGGCCAGCGGCTGCGAGAAGGATCCAGCACAGTAAAGCCCAAACCACCAGCAGCGTCCGCAACTAAACATAGCACAACCTCAGCTCAGACAAGCTCGCTCTCTCTCTCTCAGATTAGCTGTGACGCTAAGCACACAGCAGTGGGCTGAAAAATTGACCGCCGCGCTGAGTTTGGAGCGCGTTCACACACTCGCTCGCATTCCTCCACACGAGGGCCCGACTTAATTATCACGGCACGCTGTTTAACGCCACATCAGAGAGACAATCGGGGCTGCTGCGTCTCTTCGGCTGTTTTCATATTTGGCTTTTAAATGATAATATTAATGTTCCTGAGAAAAGTTTAAGCGAGTGAAATAACAGTGTTGGGTATCGCTGGGTGCACCAGTGACGCGACGGGGCAAGTTTTCTGGGAAAGTATGTGCCCGTGTGTGTGATTTCTTTTTTTTTTCCAACCGGTGTGAATCACACAAAAAATACTATGAAAAACGAATAACATGTGATTTTCTTGTTTTAAAAAAAGACACACGAGTTACTTTGGCATGCGATTGGATATAAAACCCCCACAACCCACATTGTGTGTGTCTGTGTGTGTTGAGGCATCGTCTAATTTCATATGCAGCATGTCTTGTGTGTGTGTGAGGCGGTAATGTTGACTACTCAGTGATGTCAGAAGCAGCCCTGAACCTCGTATATATATATTTTGAACGTTCAAGTGCTTCACAAGTAGCAGAGGAGCTCAGCGAGTCCAGACAACTTCAGACTTCAGAGCCTCAGCATCTCTTTCACCTGCCTTCGGGACAAACTCAAGACTGATTTCAGGACAATAAACCCAAAGAAGAAATATCCTTGTGGATTGTAAAGGCAACTTTGTGGACTGCCATCTGAGTCACTACAGTGAGTATTTTTCTTATCTTTCACTTTAAATGCAGTCTTTTTGTGAAATATTGATGTTTTGGCAGCTTTGTCTAATTCTCCAACAAAATTGCTAAGATGTTTCTCATTCATAGCTCAATAAATGTGTAGTTTTCCCACTTGATCTGCTTTACATGGTAGTATCTTAATTAATTACAAAAACAAGTCATCACATAAGGAAGCAACTTATTCACTTTTCTGACTACAGTTTGGTCTCATTCAAGTATCAGCAAATTTCACTTTTTATGGTTAGGTCTCAATTGAGTATCAGCTAAGTCTCAATTGATTGATTTTGATAGGGTAAATAAAAACAGACACACATTTTGTCAGAAATAACAACAGACACAAATGATTCAATAGTTGATTGACCAACAAGTAATTTTAGGATCACATAACTCTTTATTATAACTCCACATTTCACTTTTTGCACTACAGCTTGCTCTCATTTAAGTATCAACTTTGTTGTTGATTTATTTTGTTAAGTGAAATAAAAACAGACACACGTGTGTCAATGGTTATACAGTCAGTAGTCATACTCTAAGAGTATAGTGCTTTCGAACACAGATCATTCACTCTGTGTAGAGTTTAATGAGAAATATTTAAGTCCATATTGAGATCTCTGACTTTTAATTCAGTTTATTTCGAAATATTACTGAATATTTACCAGCAAGTCATTTTTGGATGACATCAGGTATAGCTATAACTACTGAATGTAACTGGACATTTCACTTATTGCACAGTTTGGTCTCATTTAAGTATCAACTTTGTCTCGGTAGATTTATTTTGTTAGGAGAAATAACAAATAGACACACATGAATCGATAGTTGTCATACAGTAAGTGTATAGAGCTGTGAAATGTGAATCATTTGTTCTGTGTGGAGTTTAATGAGACATGTTTGAGGACATATTGAGACTTTTGATGGCAGAGTTTAAAGTGACATTGCTCACTTTCTCAGGAATATCTGAGAAGGAGACTCAAGCAAAGGTTTCATTGCTGTTTAGGAGAAATGATTGAGATATTAAAGAGACATCTTTAGTGAATTTTTCCACAGGCTTTCACAGATCTCTAATGAAGCACGTCTGGCATGTGTGAATCCTAATGAAGTTCACTGAAAGCCTCTCTCCGTACTGCGCGCCAGTCCACGGCTCTGAAAATATTTTGTTGTTGTGTGTTTGAGATGGGTTGCGATAGAGATGACAGTAAATCAGCGCTGCATTGATCCTCACTGTCTGACAGAAGATCACATCAGATTGGATCGTAATGAAGAGCTTTAACTTAAAGTGAAGTCATTTGTTGTCACTCTCTGAACCTTCATGTGCTGGCAGATATCTTTGAGTGCAGTGTCAATGCAACTCATTGTTTTGCAATAACAGAGTTCAATTCTGTTATGAAGAACCATATCAAGCTTTATAAAAAAGAAAAATTGGACCTCCTTAATATTTCAGATGTTTCTCCTTAGATTAAATGGGTAGATGTGTCTCCTTAAGAGTTTCACAAGAGATCTCAACAGTGTCAAATTGATACTCTTCCTCTACATCAGTATATATAATCCAGAACAACTTTAAGTCTCCTAAATTATAATTAGTATTAGTATTTTAAAACATTTATTTCGTTTTGGTGTTTCATCATAGTTTGCTGAATAAGACTGTCTTTCTAGAAGTCTGTATAGACTTTCTGTGTAGACAGTGTTTATTTACTGCAGATTTAGAGAGATTTAGCTTTATTTACACTTCAGACTTACTGAAACATCATCTGAACTTGTCTGTCATGTTCATTCATATTCATATTCAGATCAAGTATCTTCATTAAAGTATCAGAGCAGCGTCTCTCTGGCTCTGAATTTTAGTTCACTATAATTTTGAGAATCAAACTCTGCTTATAATTACTACATGAAAAAAAAAACATGCATTAATGTGACAAAAAGGGTTTTCAGTTTGACATTCTGTTCTGTGCGAGTCGTATCGTAAAGTAAATGGTGTGATATAATACTTTATGACTCCTGGAGAGAATTGAGCAAAGTCCACAGAAAAGCAGCCAAGATGCTTCATGCTGCAGAATGTGACTTTATTCTGGGACGAGGAACAACGGGGGGATATTTTCTCGTTTAACCCATGCTGCACCTCTAACGCTTAGTTCGATTAATCGGTCCAAAACTTAAAGGGATAGTTCAGCCAAAAAAGAAAATTCTGTAATTTACTATTCCTTAAATTGATAACATTTCTTTCAGCTGTTGAACACAAAAGAAGATATTTTGAAGAATGTTTCAGACCAGACAGTTGACGGTAGCCATTTACTTCCATAGTATGGCTACCGTCAATGCACATTCTTAAAAAAAAAAATCATCTTTTGTGATGTCATACAGGTTTGGAACAAGTGGAGTGCGAGTAAATAATGACAGAATTGTCATTTTGTGTGAACTGTCACTTTAAGACAAGCAGTTATGAGACACATGCATTATATTACAATAATGTGATCCAAAGATGGCAATTAATTGTTCATAACAAGATACAATTAGACAGGAAATGGGATGAATTTTAAATTTATGTGGACTTAATAATCTGGAAACATTTTCACAGATAGATTCTGTGAAGTATGTAAATGTAAATGTTAATAATCGCCATATTCTTGTTTCGCTCCCATGCTAGTGTTTAACAGACAATATTGAATCCGATACGGTTGTTCTAATAAAACGTCCTTGGATTGGGAGAGAGATTAGACGATGATGAGAGTGAGAGAGGGAGGGAGGGAGGGACGGAGGAAAAAAGCAGTAAGATTAAAAGTGAACATTTGTTTTGTGTATGCCGCTCGCTGCCAAAAGCCAGTAATTTTGGATGAATCTAAAACAGCTTTCCTGGCGCTGTCCCCACTTCACGCCTCCTGCCAGGAAAGACTTTTTTCACCTGTTTATATGCAGGTAAAGTATACTCTACAGAGTGCCCCCGAATGAGGTCTTTTTTTCCAACTCAACACGAAACCCTTATATAAGTGTGTGTGCGTGTGTGTCGGTGGACCACAGGGGCTGAAACAGGTAGACGAGACCTGTGTGACTGCATATAAAGAACAACTTCTGACATGCCTGTAAAATGCGAGAGTCTGCATACTATTACACACTAACCGGTGTGAATCAGATATACAACATCACTGGGAGCCAGTGACAGACATGCACCTCAACAGACAGTAATTGAGTTGTTTTGTAAATAGGACAACCTTTATATTGTTCGCTTCAAAGAGAAAGCCAGACTGCCTCGAGCTAAATGACGTGAGAAGGTCGGTCCAAATCTGTTGAGTTTGCCAGCGTTAGTAAACACAAACACATTTGCAGTGTTTTCACATCTGAAGCAAATCAAAACCCCAGTTATTAGTTTTAGATATACCTACATGACGTTCAGTGAAAGTCTGTTTGCGTCCCGTGGTCATCTGGTGTATTTCTGAGCAAACGTCTATGAGAAATAAAAAAGTAGGGCAGGACTGGATTTCATCTGTTGAGAACTGATTGGCTCGTAAATGTGGGCGTGGCTGGAGGGGCGCAGACCGATGACATTAGCCAACAAGAAAAGTCCTTTCAGAGGCGTGTTTAATAGTGATTATGAAGACAAACTTTTTTTATATATTGTGGACTGATGAATCATTCAGAATAACGCTAGGTGTAGGGTATTAAAAAAGTAAATAGTCGGTTTTGATTTCATGTTGACTTTAAACACGAATGAGCTGAGAATCGGGTATACAGCCAGTGAATGATGTTTACCAAAACAGACAGCAATTTTGTTATTTTGTAAACAGGTCGAGCTTTATATTATTCCACAGATCTTCAAAGAGAAAATCTCACTGCCTTCAGCTAAATGACGTAAGGTGTTCTGTCAAAAACCTGATATGTGTGTAGAAACCATTCATAAACACATGAAGCACTGTGACTGGCGTTTTTAAAATCCATCTTAAGCAAACAAACATAATTTCTATTTTGTTATAAATGCATGAAGTCATTTGAAGTCACCATGAAATTTTAATTACTCTTTTTTCCAACCACTCATTCAGAGACAATTTTCATCATCCTATCGATTTCTCTTGGATAAAATCAAGTCTACAGTTTTTGGTGGTGGTGTTGAATCCAATTTCATTCAGAAATCTGTTTATTTTATACAAAAATAGGTGACTGCAGAATGCCGTGACTGACCTATCACAATCCAGCATTTCAGAGTGCCACATAATAATAAAAGTGCTGCAGAGATGACACATTTTGTAGGCCAAAACCTGAAAATGAGTTGCATTTAGCACTTTCGGTTCCCTTAATTTATTATTTTTTTATTGGGTTTTTGCTTAGATTCTAAACAAATATGTTCTAAAAACATTTTTTTAATGTTCCCATTTAGTTATGAATATATTATATATTATACTATATTCTCAATGTTTTCTGAACATTTAAAACAACCAGTTTTTAAAATTTCTTGGTTTAATACGAATGTTAAAGGAACATTCCATTCTGTTCTCTGAACATTCCGAAACAAGTAGTAACATTTAAAAAATCTTACATGAATATTCAACTAAAACATTTTCAACGTTTTGTGAACAATTTATAAATGTTTTTATGCTAACATTTTGAGAACATTATTAAAGACCAGATAACTTCGAACAAAACTTTCTATTAAGGTTGCCAGAAGAACATTTTTATAACTTTAAGAGAACGTTCTGAGAACATTCCTTGTTGGCTTTGAACTATTCTAACTCATTCTATTTGTTCTAGACACTTGTGCTGAGTGAATTTAATGGTTAATTAGTGAGAGGATGTGAGAATTGTGGTTGATTTAATTAATGAGATAATGAAGAATTAGAGCGGCTATAGGATAGAGAGGGATGAGAAGAGGCTCGTTCTGGATGAGTAACACACCGAACACATCAGCTGAGAGGAATTCCTTAAATTCTCTGCGTGAGTCTGTGGGTGGGGTGAACACTAATGTAAAAGACAGCTGTGAAAATCAATTAATCTGCAGTGAAGCCGTAATGAATCACCCTTCTGGGAAAGAGGATGTCCGACGAGTGCAGATGTGACAGGCAGATGGACCTTTGAATTAACACCTAAAAATGCCAGTGTCCGCAGACGAAAATAGCACGCCATTTAATTTAGAGTGATATTAATAAATACAGATCTCTTTTAACCATTATCCCACTCAAAAGTAATCATTTGCCTTCATCTACTCACCCTTGTGTCATTCTAAACACATATGACATTGTATGGAAAAAAATACTATGGAAGTCAATGGCTGCCGTAAACAGTTTGGTTACCAACATTCTTCAAAATATCTTCTTTTGTGTTCAGCAGAAGAAAGAAACAACTTGAGGGTGAATTTTTATCTTTTGGTGATCTCTTCAAGTGTGGTTGTCCTCCTCAGCTAACCTGTTAAACATGAGAGCTTTGAATGGATAATTCAGTGAAGAAGTCACTGAGTCGAGACGTTCATGTGTTTCTGATCTGGGCTGCCGGGGCCGAAATATCCACCGTCACACATATAAATTTTATAAAAAATGGAAAGTTTCATGCAAAAAAAGAATGCGCTGCTCCAGAAATCTGCTGAGTGACAGGTGCTCACGGCTGGCCAAAGCAAAAGATCGGGGAGTACGGAAAATGTCTTTGCTTAGGAGAGCTTACGTGTTTCTGAAATCTGGCACCGAAAGGCCAACAATAGCCTTCAGTCAGTGTTCAACACGCACACATAAACACACACCTGCACCAGCTGTCAAACTACATCACCTGAGGAGGTTAGCAGCATGACTTCCTATAAACACAAAATGTCAACTAACTGACTCTCAAAAGTAAAATCACAAACCTAGAGGATATTGAAGTTATTGCTCAGAGTAACTGCTCTTCAGGAGTCTCGTTTAATATTGTTAAGAAGTAAGAAAGTTGTGTTTGGATTAAACTGAAAAAAGTTTTCTTTTAAACAAATTTCATTCAGGAATTTGTACATTTCACAAATAGTTTCATAAATAACACTGAATTAAATGTGAAATTTTGCAGTAGAAAGACCAAAATGCTATTTTATTGTAAAACATCCTCCAATAATATTTGTTTTGTTTACAATATTTAAAAAAATGTATTATATGTGATTGACGGTTATAGAAAGTTGACTTCATTATCATTGTTAGAGCTGTTAGAGCTATTTAATTTTAATATAATGCATATGGTTGATTTTTTTTATTTAATTTGCTCATTTTTGCTCAGTGACTGTTGTTTTAGTGAATATATACAACGTTTGAAACAAGTACTTTTTTTTACACTTTCAAAACAAGTCTTGTACTCACAACGGCTGCATTTATTGGCTCAAGAATACAGTAAAAACTGTGCTATTGTGAAGAATTATTATAATTTAAAAATAACTGTTTTCTATTTGAATGTATTGTAACATGTACTTTATTCATGTGATGAAAGCTGACATTTCAGCATCATTACTCCTGTCTTCAGTGTCACACGATCCTTCAGAAATCATTCTTATATAATATCAACCAAAAAGTCATTTTAAATTATGCTGATGTTTATAAAGTCAAACATATTTTAAGAAAGACATCCACTTATTTATTTTAACTTAAATATAATTGCCTCTTGCTTTGATATATCCATTAATAATGAAGTAGGGCTGAAGTATGTGCATGTGATTTGGATTGACTCACTTCTTAGGACTTTTTAATCAGAAAAAAATGGCCTGAATTTCTTGGGAATCCTTTCTAGTACTTTGCTGCCACTCTTCTGCCACATCTGTGTCTCTCTCTCATATAAACAGAAGAGTTGACTCCTTATATACGGGCAGAGTCTTTGTTAGGACTCCCAACCGTCACCTCCCCTCTCCTCCCACTTGCTGTTTTACCTCTCCTCCCTCCCTCTCTCTCTCTCTCTCTCAACCTGCACAGACAGTTTTGAAACTTTCCCATCACAGTGTTGGTGGGTTCATCTGACTCCTCTATAACAGAGTGGAGTCAGTCAGTGCGGGACAGACCACCTGGAAAACACACACTCGTTCACCTCACATTGGATTCCCTTTGCTCTCGTTGCGCTTGCTGTGGTCTGGTTACTTCAGACAAGATCATCTCAGAGAAAGTGAAGGACGTAATGCTGAAGGACGCGTTTACCTGGACCGACCGCAGTGCTCATTGATTTGTTTGTTTGTGTTTGATCGCAGCCTGGAAACTTTGAGGAGACTCGCGCTCTATCTTACAGGACAGAAGAGACGGAGACACAGGCATCATTGTGAGTACGCTTCTCTCCTGTTGCTCATCATGGGCTTTTGTTGTGGCTCAGAGGACTTGCTGGAATTCGGCTTTTCTCTCCAACATGTTGAACTGGTTTAAGTTAAAGCTGCCGTCTCTTCTTCAGCATGGGGTGGGAGGAAACACTCCTCATGTAGACTCTTAAAAATAAAGCTTCTTTATTGGCATTGATGGTTCTGTGAAGAACCCTGGAGCCTTTGCAAGATTATTTATAGAGGATAAAGTTATTTAAATGAATTAAAAATAGTTCTTATAGCCTCTGGTGCTTTTTGTTCCTTTTTTTGACCAATACATTTCATTATGTTTTGTATTGTTTTCTTTTTTTTCTTTTAGAATTTTTTGACATTTTTTGGATTCTTAGTGAAGTTTTTAGCACTTGCTATGTGTTTTCATCAATCATATACGTGATTTGAAAAGGTTTAATGATCCTTAAAAAAATTGTCACCTCAGTCAAATATGACCGCGCTGAAAATGAATGGGAAACAAATTTCATAGTGGAATGCAACAAAACTAAATCTCAGTAAAAGTTCTTTTTTTTAGATGTCAACTTCAAATTTGGAACACAACTTTGATTATGGCTTTGATTTTTTTCACAGTTTTGGGAGATGTGTATTTCATGTAACATTTTTAAATAGTATTTTTGTACAATTTTTATAAGCTACTATAACACCTTTTTCACTTTTTCAACCTTTTTGAACTTTTTAACTTCAGCAATAATCTGCCAAGTTTCTTCATTAAAAAGAGATTAAATTTAAGCCTGTGCTCTAAAGAATTCAAGATTTATGATTTATTTCAGTTCTATGCTCAAAAAGTGGTTAACAGGTAATAAATTGATCATAACTATTCCATAAATAAACATTTTTACCATAAAATCCCCTAAAAATACAGAATATTAAAAAAAACATTATTGAATTAAACTTTAGTACATTCATTTTATTGAAATAAATGAAGGGGAAAAAAAAAAACATTTTTGACTGCCACACAAGGAGCACCAGAGGGTTAAGAACTGTTCACTGGAAGGTTCTTTAGGGAACCAAAAATTATTCTTCTGTAACAGAAATCATTAAAACTGCATTGTATGTTTGGACAAATACACCTTCAACATCTCAAGAATGAGTTAAATGACACTTTAGAGAAGTGAACAGAACATGCACATCATGCATTATAACTTCTGGATGAGCTGATCTTCATGTGTGTGTGTGTTTGCTCAGGTCCAGTAAGGATGAGGACGTTGTGTTTTAGACGGGTTCTGCAGCAGTGGTTCTTTGCTCTGTTCTTACTGTGTTCTCCTGTTCCGCACCACGGCAGGCCCATCGATGCCCTCAGCAGCCGAATGTAAGTGTCTCTGCTGATTTTTTGGCAAAAAAAACTAAAAAAGTTTTGCTAAAGCATTAATGTTACTGTTGCTTTTAGAAGTAGTGATTTGAACAAACCCCTAACTCTGAGTATTAGACATGTGCAATGGACATGTGCCTTTCTGAAGAGATGTCAAATCACATTTATTTATATGGTGCTTTATACAAAACAGACTGTTTCAACGCAGCTTCACAGTAATAAAGAGCAAAATAACAGGGTTGATGTTACAAAATTCACCAAATATGAAACAAATTTGATTTCCAAGACAATAGTATCATTATTGAACTCAGTTCAGTTCAATGTTGATTCAGTTCAGTTCAATAACAGTGTCAATGCTGTAAAATGCATCAATTATGAAACAAATTCCACCGTAAAACTGCTCTACAGAAGACAATAGTGTCATTATTCAACTCAATTCAGTTTAATGTTTACTCAGATTGGTTTCATAAACACTGTCAATGTTGTTTACTGTTAAAATTTATTGTCATTATTGTATATTGAACTGAACTGAATAATGTCATTATTCATCTCCAGGTGTGCTAGTACTTTAGCGATCAAACTTGTGTTGCATGATAAAACCAGTAAAAATGCAACTGAAGGAGGGATCCGAGCATTTCTAGAGACCAGATTATCACAGGACGCACTCTATTCATGCCAACAAGAAACAACCACCTATTGCATTGCATGTGTGCATTTTCTTAGGTGAATGTATAAATCTAGTGATTGTTGTTGTGTGTGTGCCGTTTGGCTGTAATGCGCTGGAAAATGCTCAGGCTTGTCGATCGTGCTGGGAGGTGTTTTGATAGTCTGCGCCCACCTGCGTGTTTGCTCAGGGGTTGAGGGCGAGCGGGACGCGGGGCTCTTGGGAAGCCACCCAGATACTCTGCGGGCCACCTGCTGCACGCACAGAGATGCTTTTGTGACAGACGCCCGCAGCAGTGTCCTCTGATAGCGAGGCACGAGAGAGAGGCGTAGAGCGAGAGAGAGATTGCTGATGCAAAGTTCGGCGGCAGCCCAAGTCAAACGGGCCTCTCCCGCTGGAGTATATTATGCCGAGCTGAGCAAACGCGCTTTTATGTCCTGTGAACCCCTCAGCAGGGCCCAGAATGCAAAACATGCTTCCACGGAGCTTTGGAAAGCCACGCTCCCCCCGCTGTCTGCGATCCGCCTGCGCCTGCCAGGACCTCCCTAACTTCATATCGGCTTTTAATGATGTGAGCATGTGGGTTTGTGAGACATCGTTCGCCCGTCGTCTGCTGGTTGTTGTGCAGCTTGTGCCAGACACATACACACACACTTTGCTTTTGATCCTCTAATGCAATGAGTGTGACGTTAATGCATGTTTGGGAAATGCAGCAAATAATGTTTTAATAATGCAATGCAATTGCAATGCCTTTGATTTGTACCTGGATAAACGCATCAGCTAAATGAATAACTGAAAAATGCAAATATTAATACAAAACCTTTTTATATAGAGTTAAATTAGTTGCTTAATATAAATGCAGTAAACACTTCTGATCCGTTAGGGTGATTTGAGACTCTAATGCAATGCCAATGACATTTAGTGCACATTATAGCGTGTTTTGTATGTTTACATTAGAAACATTTGCTATATGCACATGAAAATATTAAAAAGAAAACAAATGTTTTAATAATGCAATCCAATTGCAATGCCTCTGATTTGAAACTTGATTTGACCTTTGCCGTATAAAATGAGATGATGTGTGTGATTGCTACTGTAATTCATACAAAAATACACCTTTTTGCCCCCAGGTTAAAAACACGATTTCTTATCTGTAAGCAAGTAAATGTCAATGAGCGTAACAGAGTTAGGCCTTAAGTTCGGTGCGACTTGATGATGTTTTGGCCTGTCGCTCTGATTAAACCTCTCCTAGGATGAGCTGCGCTTTGTTCGAAGGACAAAGTATTGCATAAATCCAGCCGGCGGCCAAACAACACAAGTTCCTCTTTCAGCAGCGCTCACTTTAGCACTTTTATCGCAGTGATCTCACGGCACATCAGAAAGGGCGTTCACCCTTTATAACTAGCTAATGCTGACAAGTCCATCTGCTGTCCAGGACAATGCCTCCTACTGGAGTTTGACTTGAACCCGAGCCAGCTGCGCCTGTGAAGATGAAACGCACGGAGCCGGAGATCTTTCAGACCGCATGCATCGCGGATAAGGGTGAAAGCAGGTCTCGCTCGCTCTCTCTCTCGGCCTGTTTTTTTAATTAAAGCAGCACAAAGCAGCAATTATCTTCAGGTATGCTAAAAAGGAACAGCTGGAAGGATGCCACACTGCGAGTTTTCTCTCCCGCTCGCTTTAGTGCTGCTCGTGTAGTGTTTAAGGTCAACTTAATAGAGTACAAGCGAAAACAAAAGAGCTTTTTACATTCATGAAAAGTGTTTGAAAACGATATCTACAGAATGAAAAAACATTCTTACATAATTCTTACATAAACCTCACGTTCACCAGTCCACCTTTACTGAGAGCAATGGATGGATGGATTGATAGATGGATAGATAGAAAGATAGACAGATGGACGTATGATGGATATGCTGTCCTGAGCCGAGTTTTTCTTCATTGTCTACAGACGCACAGAAACTGGCGTTCAGGCTTTTATGGGAAAGGTTTGTTCTCTCAGGACATTCCTCACTCGTAAATCTGTCCCAGTACATTAAGAAAATAATAAGAGGTGACAGAGGAGAGGAGAACACAAGCTGCCAGGAGGAGCAGCATTATTTAGGAGCCACCGGAGAGGAATAAAGCCACTTTCCAAAGAAAGGAAAACTCATCGTTCCACGGCCTGGCAAGCAATGATCTCACGGATCGCTTTAACCAGCCTGGAAACAAGGGCCGTTTGTGCGTGGAGGGTACAGATTGTTCAGAAAATGAAGAACGGAGCATCATTTACCTGTTTAGACAGAAGCAGAGTCACCTGCGCTTCAGTCAGAGAAGCAGGCGATGGAAGTTGAGATGCATGGATATGCACTTCTGATGATTCTTATTCACACTCCTACAGATCAAAGCTGTAACTAATAACTATAGTGATAACCAATTAATCTGTCAATTATCTACTGGATTAAGTAATGAACAGGATCAAAAGAGCAATATCCATATTTTTCAACACAGGAGCAGTTATTTTCCGTAAATGAGACTTCAGACTCATTAGTTGCTGTAGGTAAATAAAATAAGAATGCAACCCAAACGCAATCTAACCAGTTTATAGCTTAAGTTTAATATGTAAAATAGGTTTTTAAAATTATGTCATTGGTATGTATACTGATATATATAATTGAATTATGTCATTGGTATGTATAGTGATATATATCAGTATTTTATTAGTTGTATCAGTCCTAGTCATCATTCCAAAGTGAAATCTTTAGTGAAATCCACAGATGAATGACCTGCTGTTTGTTGATTTGTTCTGTTAGTGTGTCCTGATCTGACCAGGGTTTGATGCCCTCTGCCGCCCCCTCGTGTTCACGCCGCCGTTTGCATTTGAACCCGAGCGACTGCTGGATATTTTCAAACAGCACTGAATTATGCTTTACTTTGGCCAGAGTGCAGTAGCGCCTGTGAGATATGTGTAATTGTTTCAAGACATTGGGACAGAGCCGAGCATCCAAAAGTGCACACGGTAGCAGAGAGTCGTACGGCTGACAGGACGGACCTCCGAATGATTTAAGCCGAGACACAATGGCACCATTAATTAGAGTTATTGCACTGAGTGTTTAAGCTGCCTGTTTCATCAGCTAAACCTGTGATTATTGGCTGTTGCCGAGTTCGGATCGTGACAGTTTTGATGTACTATGTTTAAAAGTAGAGGCGCGTCAGAAAGGGTCCCGCGTGTTGGCTGACGGAGCTTCACATCAGCACTCCTGGTGGTTTGTTTGGGTTTGATGCAGGATCTGGAAGCAAAGGCCTGGGCCGGGCCGGGTGGGTGAAAACAGCACCAGCGAGGTGTTGGATGAGGGCCAGACCTTCTCAACCCCCTGGATTTAACTAAAAACACATTGAACAGGGGCGACAGTATAGACGCTCACTGATCACAGACTGGATTTAGGTTAAAGGCACTGTGTGTGCGTCTGAACGTGTGTGTAGAGCCAACAAGATTGCAGCAAACAGAATGAATTATAGAAGAGACACACACGTTGATCTGTGAAACTGAGGCAACTGTGATTTACACACATTCATACCAAGCAAAGTTAGCAACACTGAGGTCACGGGTTCAAACGAAGCAAACACATTTACTGTAAAATGTGTGCGGAACATTGAGTTCACTGCAAGCTAAGCTTGACTGCATAAAATCATTTTATTACTGTGATCCTGATCAGTTTCCAGTAAAATAAGCTAAAAGTCCCTAAAACAAGTGACATTTACTTGCAAAACCAAATTTTATAAGCTATTAAAACTTGATTCAGGAGAATATATCTTGCATATGAATGTATTTTTCTCCTTCACTCTCAAATTATTATTTTAGTGTTGTTTTAGGCACTAAATCTCATGCCTAAAATGAAAATCAAAAGCAAATGCCAATTCAAGTAAGAAAAATGTGCAATATGTAAACTGTTATTTTTATTGCGAAGATTTATGTGTTCATTTGAATTGATTTTGAGTTGTCAGATACGTAAATATAAATTCTGACATCTGATCACTCTTGTCTGTTTTAGGAAGCGTTCAGTGACTCACGCTCAGCTGATGCACGATAAGAGCCGGTCGCTGCAGGACTTAAAGAGGCGTATGTGGCTGCAGGAGCTGCTGCATGTAGTTCACACGGCCGACATCCGGGAGATCCCGCAGTCCAGCAGCGGAGGAGGGGGGGGCGGCTTCACGGTCCCCGTGCCGAGCGTGTCCACAGGAACGGGAACCGCCCACCCCAAACCCGCCGGAGGCACCAAGAACCTGCCGAACACCTCGGAGGACGAGGAGGGAACCAACCTCCCGCAGGAAACCAACAAGTCCCAAACATACAAGGAGAGCACGCTGAAGGCCATCGGCAAGAGGAAGAAGAAAGGCCGCGCGGGGAAGAGGAGGGAGGGAGAGAAGAGGAAGAGGAGAGCTCGATCGCTGCAGGAGTTCGCCAGCGGTTTCCACCTGGAGTGGCGGCCGTATTCGGACCAGCAGGTGGCGCTGCACTAAAACACTGTCAGTCTTTGACAACGGTAAATCATTTCACACTACTCTAAATGATTAAAATACTAACAAAATTGAGCTGCCATTTAAACAGTTATCACATTGTAGTGAACTAAACGCAGAATGTCTTAAAACTCACTTTTTGAGGGTACATTTTATGTAACTATTTTGTAATTGTTTGATTTTATATCATATTTTAATATATTTTAATCTTATTCTGGTAAAGTGCCTTGAGATAACACAGAAAATAAAACAATCCCATTTTGTCTTTTCTCTTTCAGATCCGTGAGGACATTTGAAATGGACACCTAAATGTTCATGTAAAAGTGAGAGGAAAATATTTATTGTCTGTAAATATTCTCAATGCACCCGAACAGTGACAAAGACAAATAACGATACTGCTAAAGCATTATTACAGCTCCACGGAGCCACACGTTTTGGATCCTTGTGAATACTTTGCTTTGTTTCTTTTTTTTTTCGTTTTCATTTTGATTCATTTTTTAATTTTAATTTTTTTAGGACTATGCCTCTATTACGGTGTCAGAATTCCTGTAATTTATTTTGTTTGAATGGTGTATTTATTTTGTAAAGGTATCAAGGTGCTGCTGACCTTCTATATTTTTGTACTATAATGCACTTTAGATATATAAATATAGAAATATATACAAGTCATTTTGTTAATGGACGTATTTTGTGGTTGAGTCGAATGAAGAAGACTATAGTCACGCTTGTGTTTGCCCATGTTCTGATTCATTGTATGTTCAACAGCTTTGGCATCCATGTTTCTGTGAGTCTGTTCCAAACCCTAGTGAGCTGCCTAAGTAGACCACATCTGAAGGATTCAAGCTCACTGAAAATAGTCATCTAACACTTAAAAACATATTAAGGCTTAAATTTAGGATTTGAATTGCATATACAATTTCCATCACTTTGGATTAAATGAATAAATTGAATGCGATGCATATTTGTCAGATTTCTGCACTAAAATCATGGCTTGGTTATTATTAACTATTTGCATTTATTTGGTTTTATTTATTTTTATTTATGAAACTGTTTATTGCAAATCAATTTGATTAATTTAGTAAGAAAATTAGGTGTGGAACAAACAATATTCTATTAGTTAAAAGGTATGAGATTTTTCTCTCAATTGCAAGAAAAAATCTTTTTTCATAAAGTTGCAAATAAGTATATAATAAGTAAAAAATTGCAACTTTTTGTCACAATTGCAAGTCATGCAATTCTGAGAATTGCCAGAATTTCTTTGAGGGGGAGGGGCTTCCATAGAAATGAAAGAAATGCCTATTATAAATACAAAATCAAACTCAATCATCAGTCACTTGTTTCAGTTAGGATGCTGCTCACTAGGGTTTGGAGCCGAGCTTTTCTATATCTGTTTATTTTGGGTTTCTTTGCTGCTGACCTGGACGAGCCCCACATCATCATCATCATCATCCTTATATCAGCCTTGAGCACCTCCCTTCAAAACCACAGAAGCATCTGTACACGACCAGCACACATTATAGAAGAACTCTTATTGTTTTGCACTGAGAGAGAAAAACCCTGTACTGAATGAATTAAACATCTGACCATTTCCTGCAGTGTGTGGGATATTTGATTGTGTGTGTGTGTGTGTGTGTGTGTGTGTGTGTGTGTGTGTGTGTGTGTGTGTGTGTGTGTGGGAGAGAGAGAGAGTGAACAATGAAAGCTCCAGCCGGGTGTTTGGCTCTCTTTCGCCCACTTGCGTCTGATGTTGCTCCCGTGCAGACAGGAAAACCGTTCCACGGGGAAGCAGACTCAAAAATGTGTGGAAAAAGCTTCTGGAAATCAGGCCGTAATGAATGGACAGCGTTTGAACTGTAGTCCATCCGCTCACCCATTGATTTTCAGAGTTGTGTGGAAATACAAATCGCTGATTAAAGCCAAAAGCACTTTGTGCGAGCACGCGAACACTTGGCGGTCAGGGTAAACACACTTAATGTGTGTTCTTGAGCTCCTGTGGTGGCAGCAAACCTCAGTCCTCAAGGGGGCGATAGAGTTTCCTGCAAATGTTTGTACCCTTAAAACCAGATGTGTTATTTTTCAGGTAGCTCCTACAAACATGTCAACAGTTTCACTAACTAACTTGCTCATCAAGATATTCTTCAGACTGTTGCTCTGACTGTAGAAGTCAATTTATGCTAATGCATGCTATATTTCTATATATACTACTGAGAATTCAGTGCATACTTTGCAGTAATTATGGTCTGACACATACTTACACAGACTATGTTTCAGGCCTGCTTTTTATACTGATTTAACACATGGAAGGCCACAAAAGCCATGCATTTGTCTTTGGCCTTTCTTAAGTTTATATGCATTAGATATTTATTTATTTACTTAACTTACATATTTAATTACATACAAACTAACAAATGTCCATAAAAGCCATGTATTTGTTTCTGGCTTTGTATACATTAGAAATATATTTAATTTTATACATAAATATTTATTAATTTCCAAATGGATGCCCAAAAGGCCATGCATTTGTCTGTAGCTATTTGTCTATGCTTTAGAAGTATTACTTTTGCACATGCATTTTTATTTCCAAACATATGACCCAAAAAGTCATGCATGTGTCTCAGGCTTTTCCTTAACTCTTATTCATTAGAAATAGGGTTTGCTAGTAGAAAAAACAGAGGACCATTGCCCAGGTCCCTCTTTCCTCCAAGACACCAAAACCCAGAGCATCAACATTCAACTTTTCCATGGCAGAGGGGGGTCTTTGGCATTCGGCATGCTGGGAATTAGTTCAATTTCTCTGACATTTATTTGTTTGATGAAAGTCACACAAGCAGCTTACAGCAGTTAATGAAGGCTGAGATCAGCCGTATGGATGGAACTTAGCGCTGCTGGGATTTACTCGCTTTTCCCACTTTCCAGCAGCTCTCATCTCAAACAACTTTTACAGGCTATGAGAACTATTTGCTCAGTTTGGGATCATTTCAGGATAACATACCAACAGATTTCCCCCTCAGAGACACCGTACACACTTCAGTGCACACATGGATCAGGATCGAGTCAGTAAAGTGACCCCCCTCAAACCCGATGAGTTTAAAGCAATGTAAGAGCGCTGGGAACGCGGTACGGTTAGACCACACACACACTAGACTCAATGACATTTACAATAAATCACACTTTAGCTCCAAAAAAATCAATCTGACGATCACATTAATGCTCCTACAAGCCTAGATGATTCACTGTGTTGCATCTGCAAAATAAAAATGGAAAGTAAATCGAGGCCTTTGCGAAAGTCTCCTACTTCTCATATGTTTCTCCTGAGAAAACGACTCCAGTAATCTCAACTGTGTCTCCTCTAGTTAAAAAAGATCTCAGCAATGTCTCATGATGCTCAGAGCAGATTTGCCATATAACTGAAGTTTGTGTTCAAAAGTCAGAGATCTCATTATGAACTCAAGAGTTTTTCATCAAATTGTTCAATGACCAAATGAGCCATGTTATTAAAGGTCTTTATTTTTACTATACAGTTTGTTGGCTCCTCACAATCATAAACCAGGAAATCAGCTAGACTTTTACTGTCTGTTGACTATAATGTCATTTTCGGTCTATTGTTATTCCTAATTTTAGGAATGTCTGATTCGTAATGGAAGTCTCATTTCCTTTAGGAAGGGTCTGTTTTAGATGTCTGGTGTTTTGTTTCCGCTCAACATTTAAAGTTTTCTCAAAGATATCAGCTAAAACATTCATAGGTGTGACATCACCTGCCAAAGTCGAGTAGTTTGGAATTTGGCTTGCGTTTCGGCGCCTTTCGGTACACCACAAGCCAAAACAAAAAAGCAGTTCGGCACAGCCATCCTGGAAAATCACAAAGCGTCCTCAAAATCAATCGGTCATGTCTGGCTTTTGAGCATTTTCCAGTACACAAATCCTGCGAATGACTAAACGTACTCGGGCCTAGAACTCAATAAAGGAGCTGAGCTAATTTCAAAGGCAGTTGGCTGTATTTCAGACTAATAATCAGCTGTTGTGACAAGCGGGTCAGAGGCAACACACAGGCCTCTGGACGTTATTTCAGAGCTGGCAGGACTTCTGTGGAGGAAAGTAGGATAAATAATCAGCAGGGAATGAAAGCCCACCTGTAAAACACTATCAGCATGTGGGAAAGAGACGGAGAGAGAATTGAGCCATAATGGTGGAAAGTCTGAGCGTTTCTTTCATGTTCTCCAAGATCGTCAAACACACTTAAACTCTGAACTTAAGAGTATAAAGAAAGGACGTGCTTTTCTCGAGTCTTCGTTGTGTGTTATTTAATTGACCTAATTACGGCGCAAACCAACGGCTGATTTTCAAATTCAGCAGAGTAATTTTAACGGCCACACTGGCTGCGGTTTGTTGGCGGGAAGAAGAAACCATGACTCGAGTCAGTACCAAAGTTTTCACGTTGTCCGAGCGAACTGGATCGGACAATTACCTCAGCCAGCAGGGAAATCAATCGGCCCGCAAGCGTGGGAAACATCTGTACAATTTAGATGGGCGGCTGCTGCCGAGCCATGAAAATTACCCAGGATTATTGGTTCAGAGGATTTCCTGCCTCTGTACCTGCGCGCCACGATCCTGTGAGGGAAGCGTAACGCCTCGGACAGAAATGAAGTAGTGTGAGCCGATTGCTTTTCAACACAGTTCCGTGGATTGCGAAGAAAAAGCTTTCCGTTTAAATAAACATGAACAGGTTTATACCGACAGAAAAAGGAAAAAACGGGGTTTGGCTGGCAGGACTGTGTTTTAAAGCCCAGCTTCGAATCTTTTACAAACAAAGAGAGCCGAGTGTGATTTTCAGAGTAGTTAAAAGCCAATCTGTGTGAAAGATGTGAAAAATAAAAATGATTTTAATCCACAGTAAATTATGTTAAGTGGATGTACAGACCCTTTAGTCCATATCTTGGATTTCTAAAAGTCGACTAACTATATATTAATATAGTGCTGTCAAACGATTAATCGCGATTAATCGCATCCAAAATAAACGTTTTTGTTTACATAATATATGTGTGTGAACTGTGTATATTTATTGTGTATATATAAATACACACACATACAATATATATTTTGAAAATATTTACATGTATATATTATATTCATATCATTTATATAAATATATTTAAGATATAAACACAAAACGTTTTTCTTAAATATATACATGCATGTGTGTATTTATACATACACCTATATAATTCCAATTGAGTATACATTTAAATTTATATATATATATATATATATATATATACACTGTGTTGCCAAAATATTGGGACACCCCCTTCTAATGAACAGGTTTATCTACTTTAGTAATTTCCATGAGTAAAAATATTAATGTTTAAGCATATAATGATATTCTAGCAAACTATGTGCTTCTAATTGTATAGCAACAGTTTGGACACAACCCTTTTCTATTCTAACATGACAATGCCAAATGACAAAACAAGGTTCGAATATAAATTATTGATTCCGTCACTGTGGAAGAACTTGACTGGTCTGCATAAAGCCAAGTCCTAATCCCATCTGAACACCTCTGGTGTCACTTTAAATGCAGACTGTGAGCCAAAAACTCATCACCAAACACCAATGACTTTAAAAACACTTTAAAAGACATTTTAAAAACTGGTGCAACAGAGATGGAAATATAATTTTAAGTACATGAATTATGCTTCCATCTTTTTTGTCGCAGTTTTAGAAGTGCCTTTTTCTGTTCTAAAAAAGGGGTGTCCCAATACTTTTGTCCATATAGTGTATGGACAAGTCATTGGTATTTGGCGATGAGTTTTTGGCTCAAGGTTGCATTCAAAGTCACACCAGAGGTGTTCAGATGGGATTAGGACTTGGCTTTATGCAGAACAGTCAAGTTCTTCCACACTGACTGAATCAATCATTTCTCTATGAATCTTACCTGGTTTATACACAAGGAATTGCAATGTTAGAATAGAAAGGGCCCTGTCCAAACTGTATGTCCAAATGTAAAGTTCTGCTAAAGTGGAGAATAGATAAAGTGTAATAAAATAAGCACTTAATTGTGTATATTGGACGTTTTCTTCCACTGGTCTGAAATAAGACAAGTTATGGAAGCAAAATGAAACAAAATCTCCTGTCATTAGTTGGTGAACAGAGCCCTCTAGTGGAAATAAATAAACACAACAGGCTTATTATGTAGTGTACAACTCTGATTTTCTGTTAAATAAATATTTATTAGATTGTGTATATGTCTTAGTGTGTATTACCTTACAAAACGTTTAACAGCTTCCGCCAACATACCATATTATTACATTTAGTGTTTCTACTGTAAATTATTATTTTTTATTCAAATTATTATTTTAATGTTATGAAATTAAAATGTATTCTTCAGTTTTCTTTTTTTTTTTGGCATTTTGTTTTATTTCTTTAATGACACCTTTTGTATTGGTTCTCATCATATTCATATTTTCTTATTTCTTTTTCTTTTATTACAATTGTAAATGTGTGTAATTGTTTCCATACTCACTTGGGGGAAAAGTATTTATAAAATGTACAAAACGTTTTCTTTGGGGGTTAGTCCGCAGTGGTTATATAAAGCTTTATATAAAAATGAATCAATTATACACGTAAAGCGCGCGTGCGCGTCTACGCGACGAAGTTCTTCCTGTTCTCGTGCCCCGCACATCCGCTCGCCCCGACACGCTGCTGTTGAATCTGTTACATGCGCACTGAGTCACTAGAGCAGGGCGGATGATGATGGAGCGGTAAAGTTCACGGTAAGGTGCTGTAACCTTTACCTTATCCATACATTTACACGGTCACGGCATATTGTATTCATTGATATGAAAGCTCCTTGCGAGTCTTTTGTCTGACAGCGCGCGGATAGTGCTGCTGCGCGAGCCGTCATGATCACATTCACAACAATCTTAACATCCAATTAAGCCGATAACTCGCTAAACTGCCCACGTGTGTTAGTTAACGCTACACACGCGCGTCGGTTTTGCATTTCGGTTACTGTACGACGGTGTTTTGACGTTATTTCGGCGTGTTTTCTCAGTCTGTCAAGCCACGTTCACTGAGATTCGGCACGCGCGTGACACGCTTGTCGGTTAGCAGCGAGAGCGCGCAGGAATAAGTAGGTTATTTTGATCATACGAGATCGTAGTCGCGAGTTAAGCGAGTAAATGTATGTAAATATAATTGTTTGGTCCAAGTGTAATAGTGTTTTGGGTTAGTAGTTAATACGTTGTTGATTAAGCTCACTATTGGGCCCGTGTTGCATCAGAAAAAAATACTGTGTTACAGAGGTGCTGTCATGGAAATGCTATGATAATAGATTGCTATAGTATTTACACTTGAAGAGTACTATAGAACTGCCATGATGCATGTCAAAAGACTATGGTACCACGTCCTAAAAGCATTGTAATGCCATACTAGCATATTTTGACGCTTTTGTTAGTGTACATACAATGTAAGAAGAATAAAGGAGAGAAAGAGTGTGTCAGTCGTGCTGAAAGAGTGCTGATTCAGCATGTGTGTGTGTGTTTGTTTGGTCACTTATCAGTTGTTCTAATGAGGTCATTGTTAAATTCTTCAGTGTATATTGATATTGAATTGCATAATGATCAAACAGCTGTTTGTTAAAGCCTTTTCTTTTCATTTATTCTAAATAATATTATCAAAAGGTGTGTTTACACAGCTATTTTGTACCTGCTCAAAATTAAGTGTAAAAAGCAAAGCTGGAATAAATAATGCCTGCTCTGACCCTACTTAGCCCCAGTGTCAAAGTATACAATTGTAATTGTTGTGTAAATACATTTATGCCACTTCTCATGTTATACTGTAATATTCTTTGTATTACCATGCAATTACTATGATATTAAGTATATTAATACTATGGTTTCAAGTAAACAGTACAGTTTTTAATGATCAGTTGTTAAATTGACAGAATAATAAAGCTCAAACCATTTACCTGTTATATTAATAATTAATTTGCTCATTGCTAACTAATACTCTGAATTTCAATATAATATCATTAATATTATATTGTAATACTTATGTATATCAATGTTATATCATCCATAGGTCATCCTGTTCTCTAGGTTATCAGTATACATTATTGGTCACCACTTTTTTCCTTTTTAATACTTTAATCACATTATTATGTTGTTGTTGGTACTGAAATATATTCAAGTCTGACTTATGTTTATGTGGATGTCTGTGTCTCTCTTAGATGTGTGTGTCCTGTTTGGAGATTTGGGATAAACTGATCGAGGACAGCAGCTAACCCACGTATGGCCTGCGAGTCGGCGTTACCTGCCATCATGGACGAGCAGGCCCTCATGGGACTGAACCCCAACGCTGATGCCTGCTACAGGCAGAGGGTGAGTGCAAAACACTAGCTCAGTAAACATACACACATAAATCATTTATTAACTCAAAGATTTGGGACTACATGCAGTCAGTGTCAGAATTCAGATGCACATAATTCTCGCATAACTAATACGCTTGAGTGCATTATTAAGTAAGTAAAACACAGTTTTTACTCATATTCTCTGTATGTTTTCAGGCGCTGGCATATTTTGAGCAGTTAAAAGAGTCTTTAGATGGATGGGAGGTGTGCGCTGAAGCCCTGGCTAAAGGGGTTTACAGGTAAGATGGACTGCATGCTGCAGGATACTGCAATGTTCCACGTAGTAATATTGGTTAATGCAATGCGTTTGTGTTTCTTTGTCAGTGATGATCATGTCAAGTTCTTCTGCTTTCAAGTCTTGGAGCACCAGATCAAATTCAGGTATCACTGAATTTTCGTTTTATACAAACTCTAAAAATGAATAATGTGCATGAACTGAAAATGTATTATGTGAATTTTAATTTCAAGCTTACTTTTAACCCAGGAGACTGTGTCGGTTACATACTGCACATTTGCTAATTAATGTAGAAATAATTGAATAACTATTTAGACTTGATTCTAAAATTGATAGCTCTCAGTCTGATATAGGTCTGGGCTGGTTTTCATTTTTAAAAAAAGTCTCTAAAATGTCTGTATCCAACCTTTTTTTATCTTAAGACCAAGTGTAGCCAACTTGAATCTGTCATTTTAGCTGTACAAAACCAGTCTGTAATGCTAAAAAACAAATGATAAAGCATTGAAGGTGGATAGAGTTTCATACAGTTTTTAAAATTGTGTAAATGCTTTGTTTTGCAGACATGGGTCGCTTACTGCAGCTCAGCAGCAGCTGATCCGAGAGACCCTGATGAAGTGGTTGCAGACTCAGGTTAGTATTGTTTACCAGTTCATTGATATTCATGAGAATGATGAATAATCCAGCTACACATGCATTTTAAAATATGGTTTCCTGTCATGTATTTGCATATTTGTCTAGTTGATGAATGTGCATCCAGAAAAGCCCTTCATCAGGAATAAAGCGGCACAGGTTCTGGCCCTGACATTTGTGATGGAGTATCTGACTTTGTGGCCCAAGTTCTTCTTTGACATCCTAAATCTGGTGGGACTGAATCCGAATGGTGTGGACATTTATCTGCGCACCCTGATGGCTATCGATGCTGAGGTGGTTGATCGGGACATCCTGCACGGTCCTGAGGTAAAAACAGGCCCAACATGAGAACTGGGAAGCGTTCTTCACTTGTCATGTCATTAAAACACCTCTCTGGTCTACCTCAGGAGACGCGCAGAAACACTCTGATCAAAGACTCCATGCGTGAGCAATGCATCCCAGCGCTGGTTCAGTCCTGGTTTCAGATCCTTCAGACGTACCAGCACACCCACAGTGAGCTGACCTGCCAGTGTCTGGAGGTGGTGGGTGCATACGTGTCCTGGATCGACCTCAACCTCATCGCCAATGACAGGTCAGAGCAGCTCTGATGAAGGTCATGTATATGGTTTGTGTAAATATACCATCAGACTAACTCTAATGACCTTGTTTGAGCTTCTTGTCTGTTTATGTGACAGCTGTGTGTGTTTGTGTAGGTTTGTAAATCTGTTACTCAGCCACATGTCCATGGAGGAGCTGCGTGAGGAGGCATGTGATTGTCTGTTCGAGATCGTCAATAAGGGCATGGATCCTGTTGACAAAACCAAACTGGTGGAGTCTCTGTGTCAGGTGCTGCAGTCCGCTGGGTTTTTTAATATTGAGCAGGTGCGTTTTATTTTGTTGTATCTCAAGGTGCATATTAAAAAGCTGCTTATTTATTCATATGCTCCCTTGTCTTTTCTCATCTGTCCCACCCATCAGGAGGAGGATGTGGATTTTCTGGCCAAGTTCTCTCGGTTGGTTAATGGGATGGGTCAGTCTCTGGTGCTGAGCTGGACTAAACTCAGTAAGGTGGGAGATGTGAAGGTTTCGGCGGAAACGTTGCGCGCTGTGGAGGCGAAGGTTCCCCTGATGCTACAGCTGCTAATTCATGAAGATGACGATATTTCAGCCAACATCGTGGGCTTCTGTTATGACTACCTGCATGTTCTCAAACAGGTACTCATGCTAAACCATATTTTTGAGAATGAGAGATGATCTACCCATGATTCTCATTTTCAACTTGCTGTGTGTTTGTTTTTCAGCTTCCAGCTCTCAATGAGCATCAGAAAAGCAATGTAGAGGTATGGCAGCATCACAGACTCATATCTCGGCTGCATGAGTGCTAATTAGTGCTGTAGTTTATGATTGTTGTTGTCTTGCTAACAGGCGATCATGCTGGCTGTGATGAACAAGCTCAAGTACGATGACGAGTACAACTTTGAGAATGAGGTCAGTGTGGAAAGTGTGATCAATTTCTTAGTGCTTTGGCAATATACATGTACAGTGATGTTTGCTGTGACAGCAAAGTGTTTACAGTTTAACTGTGTTATAATCTAAAGTACTTGTAGTTTGGTTTACCTGTATAGTTCTCAAAATAAATATGGCTGAACAATTTAAGGCTCCTCTATTTGGCCAAAATGTTCTGATTTATATTATATCATTGTGACTGTAAATTTAACACATGAAGCCATATTGCTAATTTGGTTTTATGATTACGCATGCAGCCCTAATCTAAAACACAGTCTGTTTGTTTCTCTCAGGGCGAGGATGAGGCCATGTTTGTTGAATACAGAAAACAGTTAAAGATGTTGCTGGACAGACTGGCTCAAGTCTCTCCTGAGCTTCTGTTAGAAGCCGTGCACAGAGTCTTCAACGCCACCATGCAGTAAGAGACAAACCTGCCAACACCATGGAAAATATCACAGAAAACAGTGTTTTCCTAGTTCTTTTGTGATGAGTTTGTTGTAGTACTCTCACCTTACTCTCAACTCCACAAACCTTCAGAACAGCCCTGAGCTCAAGCCTATCTAAAGGCACGTTATCATGGATTTCTCTGTGTGTGCATAGGAACTGGCAGACGGTGCAATTCATGGAGGTGGAGGTGGCCATCAGGCTGTTGTATATGCTGGGTGAAGCTCTTCCTGCGTCTCACGGAGCGCATTTCTCTGGAGACACCACGAAAACCAGCACACTGCAGGCCATGATGAGAACGGTGAGACTAACATTTGTCATCTCTCACTAAGGCTTTCTGAATGAAAAGACAGATTGAACAAACTCTTGGCACAAAGTACCATATACATCATGATGTTGTGTATGTGTTTGTGTAGCTGATCTCCTGTGGTGTGAGTGAATATCAGCACTCCTCTGTGACTCTGGAGTTCTTCGAGACTGTTGTCCGTTATGATAAATTCTTCCTTGTGGAGCCGCAGCACATTCCCAGTGTCTTGGTGAGTGTTTCTCTGGCTCATTTCACTCCGTTAACAACGAGGTTGATTTTGTGTGTCACTCACAGTTTAAAAACACTTTGAGATGTTTAAATGATGCCAGATTTAGTTTGACTTGTAAAAGCTGCATTTTGAGAGATTTTTGTGTGTTTTGTTTAGATGGCATTTTTAGACCATCGTGGTCTGAGGCACAGCAGTCCAAAGGTGCGCAGTCGAGTGGCTTACCTTTTCTCACGCTTCATCAAAACCCTGCAGTAAGTTACTCAACAGCTATACACACACACTGGGTGAAAGGGTAAATTTATAATATTAGCAATTAACCCTCATTTATTTTTGTATAACCCTTATTATGTTTTTCTGAGAATAAGTTATAGCCATTCAACATAACAGTACAATTGAAAGACTTATTCTTAACATTTAATTTTTATTCGTTAACAATTACAGAACATTAAAAAATAATTTGAGTTTAGATTATGTATTAAGTGTTCTGCAGTTAATAAATTAATAGGGACTTAATGAATTATTTTATTTATATGTAGTTCTAAACCCCTATTTCCTCTTTTCTAGCTTGTCTATTAAAACTTACCTTATACATTACAAATATTGTTGGCACTCCTCTTTTTAATTTACTTTGGATAAAATCATCTGCTAAAAGCATAAATGTAAATATAAATTTAAAGAAAATTAAGACTGAATGTCCATATTGTTGCATCTCTGGTGTATGTTACACTTATGCATTTGCCAGAGGCTTTACAGTGCATCCAGTGCATTGATTTTATCAGTTCATGCATTGATAATGCTGTTTTCTTGTTTATTTGTGCAGTAAACACATGAATGCATTCATCGAGGACATACTCAGCAGAATACAGGACCTGTTAGAGCTCGCTCCCCCGGTAATGGCTCATAAAACTCATATGAAACAGCATGTAAATCAACCCTAAATGTCTGCAGGATTGCTCATCTCTCTTCATGTGTCTAGGAGAACGGGTTTCCGGCACTTCTGAGCAGTGATGATCAGCTGTTCATGTTTGAGACGGCCGGCGTGCTGATTGTGAATGGAGAGAGTCCAGCTGAGCGTAAGCAGGCTTTGATGCGCAGCCTCCTGACGCCGCTGATGGAGGCATTTCGCATGCTGCTGGCAAAAATGCCACAGGAGGCCGACGAAGAGAGACAGGTGGTGCTGGCCGATTGTCTGAGTCATGCTGTGGGATTTGCCAGGTAAATGCGCTGGCAATGTGAAGATTAATTATATGTTGTGTTGAACTGACTTGAATTAAACTTTTAAAGCAGCGAGACACCATAGGAAAATATTTTAACAGATCTCTCTTCTCTACTTTTCCCAGTTGATTCATAACAGTGCATTAAGACAGTGGTTTTGTATTACAAATGTTATCTTTGAATATGCAAATGAGACACTAGCCATTAAAAAAAAAAATCAACTGTTAAATAAATCAGATGAAAGATATGTCAGCAATGGTGTTGTCTTGCCTGCTATTCACTCTCAGACTCATAACTCATAAGGAAATTTCCCCACCGGTTAATCGGCATGTGACAACACCGGTAATACCGGTATCACCGTGGGGGTGGGGGTTTCCTCTTTTTTTCTGCTTTTAAATAGCTTATAAATGCGTGCGTATTATACTTTCACTTTCAGTTTTGCGGGAAATTGGCAATTCGGCGTCAATTGTTTGAATGGACGACAACGAAACTACAAAAAAAAAAAATTTATCCAAAAATGTACCCAAAATATTGCCAAACAGGTACTTTTGCATTGCTTTTTGACACTAAATCGTCCGCCATTCTCTTTCTGTAAATTCGACTCCACTCGTTGTGATGTTTTATTAACAGATTTCGGGAGGAGCTCGCACAGATAAATAACACGGCCAATTCACCATCAGCAATCACACTCCCTATCCAAGCACTACAAGAGAATCCCTTTAAATAGCCAAGCAGTCTTACCTTCATAATCTCTTGTTTTCAGCATCTCCCTCCCTCCCCCCCGTCGCCTCACCTTCAGCTCAGGGGAGCGCTTATTGGGTTCGGGCCGAATGCCAAGCTCGGACCCCTCTCACTGGGCAGGGGGAGTGCCCCGGGCTCGGGTATGATTACCGAGCTCGGAGCCCTCTCCCGGACAGCACGCCAAACACGCTTAACTTTTACGCTGTTTATTATATGTAAGCGCGAACTCGTGAACTCCTCACGTGATAAACGAAATATGACGCATTGTAACTATGTTCAGTTTTTAATTATAGTGCATGCTCTCGTCTTAAGTAAATTATTTAGAATGATATTTTCCATTCAAATTAATATTTAATAAAAAAACGAATACTTAAAAAAAAATGTGGGGACGGTGTCACGGTGGAAAAGTGATGTCACCGGTGTTGCGTCTTAAAACCGGTAACACCGTCAACACCGTCTATCGTGGCAAGCCTAGTGGGCACAACTTAAGAAGGCTTGACCAAAGAAAGAGCTAATTCTAATCATTGCATGATGATTTGTTCCTTTTCCTCAGTCGCACCAGTAAGGCGTTCAGTAACAAGCAGACGGTGAAGCATTGCGGCTGCTCTGAAGTGTATCTGGACTGCCTGCAGACTTTCCTGCCGGCACTCAGCTGTCCCGTCCAGCGAGGCCCGCTCCGCAGTGCCGTGCGGTCTTTCCTCCATCGCATGATCATCTGTCTTGAGGAGGAGGTACTACCCTTCATTCCAGCTGCTTCGCAGCACATGCTGAAGGACTGCGAGCCCAGAGACCTGCAGGAGTTCATCCCACTCATCAGTCAGATCACCGCCAAGTTTAAGGTACAGATGGCTTAGTGCAGGGCTGCACTGTTGCAATAAAACAAGAATCGTGATATGGCAGTTTAAATGCTCCTCAACACAAACTCTATCTTTTCATTTTCTTTGAGTTTTGGTCAGTTAAACACATTTGGGAACACAAATCTGTAAGTGCGTATCATCAACAGAAGGCCTCGCTGTGAGTTTTCCGTCAAAAGAGTTTGATGTAGGGCTGCAACTAATGATTATTTTGATCGATTAGTTGGCCGATTATTTTTTCGATTAATCGATTAGGTGGCTTAAAATTTCCAATTTTTATTTTTTTTGTCAAAATGACATTATTCCACATTCTGAATGCTATGAAAACACAGTGCTTAACAATTTACAAAAAATTCACCTGTCATAATAAAGAGAAAAGACAAATATTTGAAGAAAAACACACTAACAAGCATAAAATACAGTGTTTCTGCCGTGGCGGTGTTTAGTGTCCCGCCAACAGCAGCAGCAGCAGCGAGCGCAAGTGCCTTCAACAGAGTTCCGCGTTCAAATGCACGCAGTAAGATTAAGCTGACCGCAAAGCCCCAGCTATTTTACCTTGAATGTGGCGGGGGAAAAGTAAGGAGATATTCAAATTATTTATTAATAAACTAGTATCTTCTGAGTCATTGTCGCAAAGATGAAGTTGACGATCCTAACTCGCCATCTGCTCACTAGACGCGCTTTTAAAGCCTAAATGCATCTTTATGGATTAAGCCTATAGCTAATGAAAGTGTTGTTTTTCGATTTGAATTATTTCGTTTTATAGTAGTGAAGTAATAATTTAAAGTAAATTTATTACTCTTGCATTTATAAGCAAAAATGAAGTTTCACATAGCGCTGGCGGCATCATGTCCTGCAAAGCTTTCACTCTCTGCACAAACGATTGGATATGCACCTATTGGTACACATTTATCTAGGTTAAACGATTAAACTAATATTTTGATATGTTTAAGTTTTTTATATCTATGGATTTTAATTTAAATCGTGATGACCGGAGAAGGCTAAATTGATCTGTCTGCCACTGGCACCTTGGTCGTTACTTTAAAAAACAAAAACTTGAATTTCACAAACAAAACGTGTTCCAAATATATTTCTAAATTAACTTTATAAACTAAAGAAACGAAAATAAATGTCATTACTTTGCTATTAAAAACAGCAGCTGTGAAATGGGGAAGAGAAAGAGAACTCTGACAGTAATTCTGATCAGCTGTCGAGGTTGTTAGGAATTTTTGCAACGAATGTTTGTTTAATAGCCTATTTAACACTTATTTAGGCTACTTTCTTATTTAAATGTATTTCTTTGATTTATTTTAGCGTTTTGTAGGCTGCTTGTTCACCGACGGAATTGCTAAAATAAACACGCACGTTTGTGAATAACGTTTGAGCCTCATTTATTTATATATAAAACACCGCGCCACCGCGGTGGTAAAAATCTGCCACCGTCACAGCATTACAGTTTTTACCCTCCATATGTGCACTACATGTTGTATTTTAAATCTAAATTTAACATTCAATGACAATGAATGTTTTTGCGCGGAGTATTAATTGTCTCCCTGTCTGTGTTCCAGTCTGACACGCTCATTCAGTAAAGATTTAAACTTAGCACAGACTGTCAGAATGGACTTTTATGCATGAATGGAAATGCTTGTGTGAATGTGTGACATTTACAGATAAGGATTTGACCGTAAACTGAAAGTTTTCATGCTGAGGATGCAAACGGATCTGTCAAAGCGCCTCACAGGGCAAGCCATTACGCTATTAGCTTCAAGTTTAAAATAAGGAATTCTAATGTTTTGGGCAGCTTGGATCACGTAACTCTCCTGCAGCATCTCAGTCTGTTTCCTCCACTAGTTTTAGGTGTTTTGTGTCTATAGAAATGCTTCATTCAGTGCTGTAACTTGACCTGATCCTCTGAAGTTGTACGTGCACTGTGAGCAGACCCGATTAATCGATAATGAGAATCGTTGTCGATGAATTTCATTATCGATAATTATCGATTTTATCGATTAGTTGTTTTGCAGCCCTAGTTTGATGATTTATCATTTGAAAAAGAAAAAATGAAGACAGCCATAAATATTTCAGTTGTAATGTAAAATTAAATTTTTTACATAATAATTGTAATAATTCATATAATAATAATAATTCCTATGGACTCTGTCTTTCCCAGAACCAGGTGTCTCCTTTCCTCCAGGAGATCTTCATGCCTCTAGTGATGGCCATATTTGAGACGCTGTCTCGTCCAGCGGAGGAGAACGATCAGACGGCTGCATTAGAGAAGCAGATGTTGAGAAGAAGCTACTTCAGTTTCATTCAGACCATCGCCAGTAGCGGCATGAATGAGGTCATGGCCAGTCAGGGTGAGGCGCTGTCCTGTTTAGAAAGAAAATGGTACTGTGTCTGAAAACGTAAACTGACTTTGTTGCTTTTTGGCAGGAGCTGAAAATATCGAGCGTGTGCTGTTCACCATCATCCAGGGAGCCGTGGATTTCCCAGACCCCATCGCCCAGAAAACCTGTTTCATCATCCTGTCCAGACTGGTGGAACTCTGGGGTATGAAAACACTTCAAACACCGCAGATTCAGCAGCATCTAGACTTGGGGGGGTGTTCCATAAACCAAGTTTACCAAATAAGTCAGGCTTATTTCAGTTAGTCTGACTTATTTTGAGCCAAATCAAGTGACAATAAGTCAGACTAACTGAAATAAGCCTGACTTATTTGGTAAACTTGGTTTATGGAACACCCCCCTGGACTGTTAGCGTTAACTAAAACCATGTATAAAATATTTCTGATAATTGAAGTAAAGCTGAAATAAAATACTATATAATTTGGGGTGAAAACCTAATCTAAACAAAAATGAGACAACTGGCTTTGGCAACTTACTGAAAGTTTGAAGTAAAATTACTAACCAAAAATAAAAATGAAATTTAATAAAAATTAAATTAAAATGAAAATGGAAAACTAAAAATAAAGGCTAAAAATATAATAGTATACAAACAGTAACACTGCTTTTTACATATTCTTTTTTAGGTGGAAAAGACGGATTGGTGGGATTTCCAGATTTCATTTATAAGCATATCATCCCAGCATGCTTCATGGCCCCTCTTAAACCAACCTTTGACCTTTCAGATGCCCAGACTGTTCTGGTACGTCAGTCAAGGCTTTTGTAAACTGCTTTTATGAAATGTCTAATGGTGATCTGTAATGATTTGCTGTTCTGTTACAGACACTGTCTGAGTGCACTCTGACTCTGCACATGATTCATCTCAAAAGAGTGAGTCTGAGATCATCTCAACTGATTAGTCTCATTTAGACCCGAAACCAGTTAAATTCATGTTAGGGATAATTTGAGTAATAGTTAATAAATCGAACTGCAGGCTATTTTAATGCTTGATGTTTTGTGTTCACACAGGGGCCAGAGTGTATTCAGTTTCTTCAGGAGTATCTGCCGTCACTGCAAGTCTCGCCTGAAATCACGCAGGTAACTTAGAGACACCTTCCATTGTTCAATTAAAAGTACTCTTAAGATACACACAAAGGTCTTCACTGTTAAAAGTTCAGTTCAACTTAGGGAAAATGTGACACTGAAATATTACTATTATAAAGTAGAATGTACTTGTCAAAGTAATAATAATTTATAATTAAAATAATTTTAATTTTAACAGTACATTTCTGTTGTTCAGCATTTTGTTTGTCAAAAGATATTGAATTTGATTGCATTTGAAAAGATTCAGTTGATGTTTTTTGTTTTAATTTGATTAAAACAAATGTATAAAGTGCACAAAAAAACTGAACTGAACTGGGCCCTAATGCTGTAAAAATGTTAAGAAATAATCAAATTGTTAGTTTTATTAATTTGGTTTATTAGACCTGACTTTTAATTAATTACATTTAATTGAACGGCCCTAAAAAATCTCTTTTTTTGTTAAACTTTTAATATTTCTGATTACAAAAATGTAATTTATCCAATAAATGGAATCTAGAAAAATTCAAATGGAAATATGGAATTTGGAGAAAAGAAAAATTTCATAGGGCCCTATATAGGCATTTTTTACATTATTTATAAAACATTATATTTAACTGCATTTTAACCATTTTTTGTACTTCCACAAGTTATGGCAACAATATCTAGTCGATCACATTAGCCCTACACGATACATTTTCTAGATAGAAGTTGTGGGAGTACAGATCGATCCAGACTGCAGTGTCGTATGATGCCCATTTTTATATTTATTCATTTTATTTATTCTGATGTAATATTAACTTTTTCTTCTCAGGAGCTGTGTCAAGTGGTTCAGCAGCCAGATGTTAAGGTTCTGAAAAACTACATGAAGGTATTTCAGGAGCTTTAGAACTGAAATGCAAATTCATGTTTTTTTTTTTTGTCAATCAGTGTAATTTTGTTAAAGGCCGTTTTAACACATTTTTATTGTGTGTGTGTGTGTGTGTGTGTGTGTGTGTGTGTGTGTGTGTGTGCGCGCAGGTTTTCTTCCAGCAGGCCAAACTTTAAAACTGGAACTGTCAAGCAGAGCGTTTCGAGAGCTCAGCAGTCAACACCACTTACAGACCACCATAACGACAGAGCTTAGCATAGGAGCTACTTTTGCACTTAAAGAAGCGTAACCACACCCATCCTGTCTGCGGGACACGGACCCCCAACAGGAGTCACGTGGAGATTGGCTGTCACGTAACGTGACCACGCCTCCACACCATCCTTGGCCCAATCAAGAGTTGTGCTCTCCATGGAGGTTTAGCCACCCGGACTGGAGGCGACGTCTGCGAATGGATGAGACGCCATACTGTAGGTGGGGTTTGTGAGGGTGGGCGGGGCTTCAGTCCTGGACAGAATTTCAAGGGAAAATGCGTTTCCATTTGAAATACAACAGTTTTGGTAATTGTTCGGAAATATGACTTAAATGTTACAGAAAATTCTAAGATGAATTTAATGAAATGTGTTTTTGTTTTGTGCGAGAAATCTGGATTTTTCTCAAATTTCAGCTTAAGAAGGGCCGGTTAAAGAATATTTAATTGCTAGTTCTTTTTTCTTTTCTTTTTTTAACTTGCAGAAATGAAGCATAGGTTTTAGTTTGACGTGATGAGGTTAGCAAACGGAAGTGCTCTTGATATGGGCTCAACCCAGCAAATTGTTTGCTTTTTGAATCTAAAATGTCTTTTTTTACTTTGTTAACTGCTAATCATCAGCAATCCCCTCTAGTTTTCCATGTGATACGGCATTCCCATCAAAGCTGTACTGTACGGCGTATCATTTCCGAACACTAAACGAATATCCGCACCATCACAGTGTCAGATTTGCTGTCGTTTAATGCCTTTACAGCCCGTTTGAAATATGCAATGTAATGTTATGAACTGTGAAAATACGAGGTGGTTTGATCCTCAGATCTGCAGTGGGAATGTTTGGTTAAGTTACGCTGCTAGCAATTCTTTTGTTTGGAAATGTACTTGTGTAAAGTTGAAACTCATCAGAGAGACAATCGGTTCAGATCTCTCTGCTTTCACTCGTTTGTAAAAATGACCTGTTACGGCTGACGAAATGACATTGTTGACAATCTGTTGGATTTTTGGAGATGCTGCACATGCATTAACCCTTTCAGCCCTGGATCCCACTTCAGACAAACGTGCCCATCAAAGTTGGGACCTAAATATTACCTGGCTTTCGACATCACATTGGCTTTAAATGGTTAAGAATCATGATAGGAAATAGTTATTAAATAAGTTAACCCAAAACAAACTCGATGAAGCACTTTTTCATAAGCTGAAATGTAACTTCTAACATGAGAATGACTGTTAAAGATTGTTTTCTGTGTCATTACCCATGAGCCTTTGCTGTGATCTGTTACTCAGAAATGCTCCAGTCCTGCTCGTCAGACCCACTGTGTTTATGCCAAAAAAAGAGGAGAGAAAGACACGAAAGGTAGACTGTGTAAACTTGATTTATTTTTGATATGCTGGGACAGGCCCTCTCACTCCCTTTTGTGGATCTTTTGTCATGACCAATAAAGTATTTACTAATCTCTTTCTGATTTCCAGCTGGACATTTATTCCAAGCTGCAAAGTTTGCATGACCATTCAAACAGATTCAGGAGAACAAGTAAAGATGCTGATGCAACAATTTATTCAACATAGGTAGCTCTTAGTGTAAACATGTTCACCCTTAAACCCAAAACGAAACAAACAATGCTCGAGCCACTTCACCTTCATAAGTGCTAAATAATTGAGATGCAGAGTCTTCAGCAGTACGGACTCATCTCTGTGATCAGAAACTTGCGTGCAGCTTTGTGATATTTCAGCCTTTAATCACAGCGATGGGTCTAAGCTTGATGGCCTTTTGACTGATGCCAGCGTCATGGCACGTGTTCACCACGTCTGTGACGTTCTTATAGGATTCAGGAGCCTGAGGTGCAAGAAGATGTGTTAAAACTATGCATTTTGATAAGAGACTGACAATCTGTTTGATTTGCTCTTGTTTTAACAATAATAATGTTAAACAGGGAAGATAAATTAATTAGCAGCAATTTAGGTCACAAACAGCTTGTATGTAACAGTATACATTTATTCAATGCACTTTATTTTGATTTAAAAAAATATATAAAACAGTTTCTTGGAATTGTAAAAAAAAAAAAAAAGTGCAATTTGTGATTGGGTAATCTAAAGGAAAATAAATCACAGAGCAACCTAAATAAAAGCATAAATTATTTTTTAGAGGATGATTATTTAAATATATAAATTCTAATATTACAGCAACTGTCAACATTTTTTGGATACTACTGAAAGTTTATTTGCAGCTCAAATATAATAGCATAAAGTTATTCAGTGCAATTTATTGTACAATGATTATTCCATAACTGTATTAAATAATTTAGTTTTTAGTTATGATACAATATAAAAAAATAGTAAAATCATTAAAACAAATTGCTTAAATCTACAAAGTAATTCACTTTAAAAAATTAATTTGTGACCATTTAGTGGTAATTTTGGAAATGTTTTTTTTTTTTTTTTTTTTGCTACTTGATTTAAATTCTATTTAAAGTCTCACCTCCTCCATCACCAGCTTTGGTGAGGCCACTCTAATGGCGATGCCCATATCTGCCAGTTTATCCAGAACATCCTGGAAGTCCAAGTTGCGTCTGGATTTGGCTCTGGATAAAGCTCGACCCTACAGCATTCACAAAACATGTCAGATAGGTGTGCACAAAAAATAATCACTGCAGCATATCTGATCACATGACTCACCGCTCCGTGACACGTGGTGCCAAACGTCTCCGTCATGCCCTGCTCTGTGCCCGTCAGCACGTAACTGCAGGTGCCCATCGTTCCTCCAATCAGAACCGGCTGGCCGGTCAGCTGTAGAGGAAACAACATTGAAATATTTCGGTTTAGGGTCATGTGTCAAGGAAAGTCCTTGCCAAACTTTCAGAATAACCTGCATTAATTGTTCAAAAGAAATCCAGGAATGAGAAAGTAAACTGTGTTTGTTTGATTTGGTACATCAAGTCACCTGATAGTCGACAGGTATGAGTGGATGGTGTGGTGGGAAGGCTCGCGTTGATCCCTTCCTGTGCACAAGGAGAGTCTTCTGTTTGCCGTCCACCATGTGCTGTTCCACCTTGGCAATGTTGTGTGAGACGTCATAGATGACATGCATGTCCAGATCGTCTGGTGTGGTGTTGAAGACTTTGGAAAAGGCCTGCAGTGAACGTCAGTATGAATGATCCTTCCGTATGTGTAAAGTACCAAGTATGCTTAAACTAATCAAGCAGCCCCAGATGTTTTTATACGCACTATTTTTGTTTTGCATGCACACTAAGCACTGTGTACACGGCAGGAATAGTAAGTGGCATTTTATTTATTATATTTTATTCCATATGAGTGTTCAGCTCACCTGGCGAGTGAGGAAGGTCATGGAGGAGCGGTTGACCCAGGCGTAGTTGCCGGCCGCTGCCATGCCCTTCAGATAGTCCTGACCCTCAGGAGATGTGATATGAGCACAGGCCAACTGACGATCATTCACTGTGATCTTATCTCGCTTCATCGCCTTTTCCATCGCAACCAAAGCATCTAAACACCAGAGTGAGCAACATTAAGCAGGACTATTATAGTTAACTAAAACTATTAACCATTAAGAAAAATCTGATGGTTAAACTAAAAGTAAAATATTAAAAAACTATTTTTAATTATTTCATTTAAAAAACACTAAATAAAACCATAAGCTCACCTGTAGCCACCTGGTGGCCGAGGCCTCGACTGCCGCTGTGGATCATCACACAGATCTGCCCCTTGTGATCGATGCCCATCTTCTTTGCCGCATAATCATTATAGATCTCGTCCACAACCTGAATCTCTGCGTAGTGATTTCCTGCACCCAGCGTACCTAACTACACAACGGCAGGAGATCCAGAACATGAGACTTGAGAGAATTTGCTGTACTTTGCATTACTTTGTCTTGTAAATGCGTGTGCACCTGCGGCAGTCCTCTCTTCTTGGCTTTGGATGAGACTTTGTTGGGATCGGCCTGCAGCATTCGGCCGTATTCCTCACAGTGTTCCTTATCCTCGGCCCAAGCGTACCCTTCCCTCAGCGACCAATCCACACCCATCTCTAGAGCTTCTTCCAGATCTCTACACACAAACCCAATGCTGGTAAACTTATTAAAAAAAAATTATTAAAAGTATTAAGTTTGTTTCAGTGTTTACTTTGCTCCCATGGGAATGACACCCTTGGATCCGACTCCGACAGGAATGTGGTCAAACATGGACTGTGCCAGCTGCTCCTTCACCGGCTGCACGTCGCCCTCATCCAGGTTAGTTCTCAGCAGACGGACACCACAGTTAATGTCAAAGCCCACACCACCTGCAGACGAGATGGACCGTGAGCGGCCACATTATTAACCTGAATGTGAATCTGAATGTGGCTCGCTTACATACCGGGAGAGACCACGGCCTCCGGGTTGTCCATGTCAAACGCAGCCATGTTTCCGATAGCAAAACCATATCCCGAGTGGACGTCGGGCAAGCCAATAGACCGCTGCGCAGATCAGATTCAAATTAGAAAACAGTATGAAGACACATGATAACTTTCCTGTAACGATAAATCTTAATAATTTAACTCACGTGTACGATTCCTGGCAGGGCAGCAACGTTTCCAATTTGTTTCATAGCAGGCAAGAAACCACCAAACCCTGTGAAAACAGACATTATATGCAATTTAAACAATTTCGGTCAGCACGATATGATTCAATATTGTTTGATTAATAATATATATATAGGCTGCATTGGTAAATTTTAATCAAAATATTTAAATAGTAATTCTAAAATATAGTAACTTTAATATAGTAATATTAAAATTTCATTCAGAGCAAATACATATGTTGAATTAATTACACTTAAATATAATTTCATGTTCTCATTTTTGTCAAAATGAACCATAAACTAAACCGTGTGTCTGTTTAAGGTGTTTTATGACTTTCAGCAGTGCCCATGTATGACTGACATGCGTGTTTGTGTATCTGACTAATTATACAGCACAATCCTGTGCTTTTTATTAAGTATTTCTCAATCATTTCTAAGCCATAAACCAAACCAATCATCCTTGTGTATTTCACAATGAGCCCTTAAAGTGATGAAAAACACAAATGCAATAAAACGTTATAATAGAAGAATGATTTACAAAAAATTTTTACTTGACATAAATATATTTATTCTCTTTTTTTGGCTTTCCTGATGCTAATGTTCTAACCCATGTATATATTGTTGTTGGTGGTGTTTGTACAGATTGTTCAATTAATTTTATGAAAAATCTGATGTAACCTCACCTCCACCACGACAGGCGTTTCTCAGCTCCTCAAACATGAGTTTCTCAAGAGGATCATTCACATAGAAAATACCCTCCACCTAAAGATCAAACCATGATTCAGCATTTAATTCAATTTAAACAACATTTTATATTAAAACCATAATAAAATGAGGCAGAATCTGATTTACAAACTCATACCAGCAGAATAAAACAATATAATAATCAGCACAGAGACACAATAACGTACTGTACTACTAACCAAGTACTACTCATTTTGTTATGAATGCCATTATTGAATATTTCGGTTTATTAATAAGCATTTATAAACGCGTCACAGAATCGCACCCGAAAGTGAACACGTTTGCGGTTCTGACAGCTGGTTTACCTGCATATTCGGCACGAAGCCCTTCTTGATCCGCCAGCAGTTTTTGCCGATTTTATCCAGATACTGAAGCTCATCGTTATAACTGCGACTCATTTTAAAATATAAATAATAGACGCACTTTTGACAATAGCAAACTATCTTCACACACTTCTCCGGATCTTCCTTCTTCTTCTCCTGCGTTTTTATGGACTGACGCGAGTTTTTTCGGATTGTTTAGCGCCACCTGCTGGTCGCACACGAAAATTAAAATAGAAGATGGCGCTGTCGCCAGTAAGTGATATTTTATTAATTATTAATAATTAATTAGGTTTTAAAGCGCGAAAACAAATCTAAAAAAAAAAAAGCGACGGGATATTTTAATTGTTTAATTCCTGGCTTTTTTCCGCGGAGCGCCGCCTGTTGGACAAAAATTCAGTGACAAAATGCATTAGTCTTTTCACTGCCCTCCTGTGGTAAAATATAGAATTGCGTCGCATATACACTAACAAATAAAACAATTTATAAAGAAAAAATAAATGGTCTAATAATTAAAAAATAATAATATTTGTTTAAATTGACGAAAATGTGCACTTTTAATTATGTACTAAATTAATTAATACAATTAATTTTATTAATCTAATTATACTTGCTTTATATATTACCTTCAATAAAATACAATGCCTAATTATTATTTGGTTGACAAATAATAAGCTACAAAACTTAACCTGTCAGATTTGTGACATAGTTGCGGACTTTTATTTTGAAAACCTCGCTCAGCTGTTTTGTTCGGCTGCGGAGTTTACTGGCTTCATCGCGCTACTTTGACGTATGTGAAAGGTGCGTTTGTTTTTGTTCAATTTATATTGAATACAAATGTAAATTAACACATTCAGCAGAGGCTTTTCTTGTTTATTTTACAGTGGCATAATAACATTGAACTAAATGCAATAATATTGTTGTATAAATAAAAGTAAATTATTATTAAAGATGTTTGTGAGTTTCAGTTACGTCACATGATAACGCTCTGACAACGAAATGAAAGTGATTCTGAGCCTGGATCTGCTTTTCTTCACTGCAGAATGAAGCTCAGGGTGAGAATCAACAAACAGACCAGCAGGCTGGAGCTGGACGGACCAGAACCGACGCTTGTCGAGCTTAATGTCCGGGTCAGAGACACCCTGCTGCCTCAGTGCGGACTGGGGTGAGTTTAAGATGCTCCTGCTGCTTCTTTGTGCTCCTCTTGGTTGTTTGTGTTAGTTTGGACATAACTGATCAGGTATGGATGAAGATTAGTTGTGTTCTGATGGCCAATAGCCAATGATGTGTTTTGAAAGCATGTGATGCTGGTCACCATATTATCTGGTATTACTAGCTGGATTTTCCATATGGGTTTGATTTGATCTGTAGTTTTGCACATATGCTCAGTCATGTTGCTCACACTTTCATTTCTGCCCTTCTAGAGCACATCTCATGTGTCTGACTCTCTCTGCACAGGTCTGATGTGGAGTTCAGTCTGTCCCTGAATGGGAAGGAGGTTCTGTTGGACACAGGACAGACGTTGTCCTCTTGTGGGGTTGTTTCTGGTGATATGATCACTGTGATTTTGCCCCAGCAAACACAAACTGCCCCAGAAACCCAGAGTGGAGCAGGAGCTGTCCAGACAAACACACCCACATCCAGTGAGAAGGTGAGCTCAAGACACATAAATATACTTCATGTAGTAGTAATAATAATATTACAGTTTATTACAACATTGTTTTAAGTAATATCAGATTATTTTAGTCTGTGTGGTCTTTATACCATTAATCTCTGTTGGGCAGCACTCTTTCTTGTAAAAAAAAAAAAAAAAAAATCAAGTCAAGTAAACTTTATTGTCATTCTGCTGTGTGGAGACAGCGAAATGAAATGTTGTGCCTCACAAAACATGACATTAATACTTAATATATGCTAAATTAAAGTATTAGAAAAAAGTAGAATTTTAAAAGTAGTATTTATTATTTTTTCCTCTTAATTTATGTAAAAAATTGTCTATGTATTTTTTATTTTATTTTTTGTTTCTAAAAATTATTTTGATGTCTTAATTAAGCTATGGCCTAATCCTGCTTAATATTATTGAATACTATTTTATGTTTAACTGGTTAGATAACTTTTTTATAATGCTTTTGTATTAAATACAAAACCCAGAAAAATGTACACAGACAGCACAGAATGTCTAAAAAAAACAACAACAAAAAAGCACAAAAAAAACATGCATTTTATATATCATTCTTATTGTTAAACATTAAAAAATTATAAATTATTAAATTGATCAATTTAATTAATTCAATTCAATACATATTTTTTGATTATTTGCATGTAATTAAAAACAATTAAAATAAAATCAAAATAAAAAAACACAGAACTTGGGAAAGAAAAAATAAAACCCATTTCAAGACCCTAAAACTGCACTGGTATCATTATTTTATAAGCAACAGGAACCAAAGAAAGGAAAATGATATGAAAAAAGAACCTGATGCCATGAGTCAGCATGTTTGTGTGTTTGTGTGTGTGTGTGTGTGTGTGTGTGTGTGTGTGTGTGTGTACGTACTCAAAGCATCCTTTGTGTGTGTTTGTGTGAGTCCTCATAGCAGCCTTTGTCTTATCTCAGGCTGAACCCAGCAGCATCAGTGGTGGAGCAGACAGCAGCAGTGTGGGAGATTCTGGGATGGAGGATTGGATGGAGGATGAGGAGGGTGTGTCGGCCTTTGCTCCACCGCCGCTGCTGTGCTGTGAGACGGAGGATGGAGTGATTCCTCATGCGTTGGAGCGGCTGCTGGACTCATCGAGCTGCCAAAACCCTTCAGACTGTCTGATGCTGGCGGCGCATCTGCTGCTGCTGGAGACCGGCTTCCTGCCGCAGGTCAGAGTTTACACGATGACCCAAGAGACTGGATTAGAATTAATGATATTATTAACAAGATCAAACAAATTTGAAATAGGGATGTACATTTTAGGAGACTTCTATCATAATAGAGAACCAAATATTCAATTAATCATTCATGTAAATACATACAGATATTTAAAATTCCTAACTTCTTAAATCTAAAAAAGGTAAATAGTCAGACTTTATCAATCATGAATTAATCATTCACACCCTAATCTGAATATCCAAACAATGACATACTTTTGAACCTAACTGTTGAGTCTTCCATTGGTTATTCTCTCTCTCTCTCTCAGGGTGGTAATGTGAACTCGGGTGAGATGCCGATTGGCTGGCGGGCAGCAGGGGGTGTGTACAGACTTCAGTATTCCCACCCACTTCTGGAGAACAACCTGGTGTCAGTGGTCGCTGTACCAATGGGCCGAACACTTGTCGTTAATGGTGCGTTCATCTGCATTCAGCAGTTGTTATTCGTCGGCATCTTCTTTCATTTGATTTGATTATTTGTTAATTTGTTGTGAAACAGCTGTTCTTAAGATGGACAAGACTATGGAGAATTCACGCAAGCTGGTGCTGAAACCAGATGATTATGTAACAGCTGACAGGGCAGGTAATCTTGAGACTGCATGTATTGCATTTTGTATTTATATTGCATATTTATATTTATAAGCAGTCCAATACGATTTAACTGTATAACCTACATTACTACAAAAATAATTCTGATCCTTAAAGTCATGACGAAATAGAAGTTGTGACAGATTATTTGTTCTGTATTGTGATTAATAAAAACTATATAAACATATTTAAAAAACAAAAACACACAACTAAATAAATAAATGTCTAACTTAAGTTTAAACTGAAAATATAAAATGTAATTAAAAATATTAACGAAACCTATAATAGTATATTAATGATACTAAAGTAACACTCATGTAAACACAACTTAAATTTTTCAGGGCAAACTGGAAACTGGGTTAATTTTGTTATTTTCTAATTCTATTATTTTCTGTAGTAATTGTCAGAATCTCAAAGATACTGTTGTTTGTACCCTGAGCATTTCAGCAGGTTTTGTGTGTGTCTGCAGGAGGAAGCACAGGCGTCGTCTACACAGACTTGCGCAAACTGTCTCGTCTCTTTAAAGATCAGCTGGTGTATCCGCTCATGGCCGCTGCCAGACAGGGTGATTATCATTATTCCTCTCTCAGTGCTAGTACCATGTGTGTTGTTCGGAGTGTGTAATGTGTGTGTGTGTGTGTGTGTGTGTGTGTGTGTGTGTGTGTGTGTGTGTGTGTGTGTGTGTGTGTGTGTGTGTGTGTGTGTGTGTGTGTGTGTGTGTGTGTGTGTGCAGCGCTGGGTCTGCCAGCTCTCTTCGGTCTGCCTGTTCTTCCTCCTGAGCTGCTGTTGCGTGTTTTGCGACTGCTGGACGCCGCCTCTCTCGTCTCGCTGTCTACCGTGTGCCGAGACCTGAACATCGCTACCCATGATCCTTCGCTCTGGAGACACCTGCTGCACAGAGATTTCAGGGGTAAAACACGCGCACACACACACACACACACACACACACACACACACATGTTGGGTTTACATGTTTTATGGGGACATTCCATAGGCGTAATGGTTTTTATACTGTACAAACCGTATTTTCTATCGCCCTAACCCTACCCTACACCTAAACCTAGCCCTCACAGGAGATTGTGCACACTTTTACTTCCTCAAAAAAACTCATTGTGCATGATTTATAAGCCTGTTTCCTCATGGGGACCTGAGAAATGTCCCCACAAGGTCAAAATTGACTGGTATTCCTATCCTTGTGGGGACATTTGGTCCCCACAACGTGATGAATACCAGGTACACACACACACACACACACACACATCAGACTGTGTTTGTACTAATGAAGTGTATGTTGATTGTTGTTGTTTTTTGCAGTGTGTTTTTCTGCAGGAAATCAACAGAGAGACACTGACTGGAAGGAGGTAAGCCAAATGTATCTCTTATTCATATTTACATATTTTATAGTGACTCGTTATTAGCACTCAATAGTCATTAAAAAATATGTAAGAATCTGCAATTTTATAATAAAAAAAACATTTGTTAAATGAACCATATAGAACAAATGAATGGCAGTTTAGTATTAGATATTAATTTAGTATAGATATTAGTATTGAATCACTAAATTGTTATATATTTTAATTATTATTTAAAATAAATAATACAAATAAATTAATAAGAATCTGTTATAATGTAAGATTTTTGAAACTGATAATATTTGATAAGAAATTAATTATAATTATGCTGATAAATAGATGCTATAATAAAATATAATAATGTAATTTATTCATTTTTGTGATTATGAATTAATATTTTTAATATATCTATTCCATTTTAATATGATTTATCACTGAGTTACCACACAATCTAAATTATTATAGTTTTTTATCTATTTAACATTAAATTATGCTCATAAATGGGTAAAATCTGTTATTTGTTTATGTGAAAACAAAATAGTTAATAAAAACTAAACTGAAACTAATAAAATAGAGAAATTAATTATGATCATGTTGCAAAATCAATCTATTTAAATATCAAAATAGAATCTAAAAACCAATTTATTTATTTTTATATGCGAGTATGAATTGATTAATATTTGCACTTTTTAATAATAATTCCATTCATTACTACTGAAATAAAACTGAAAATACTAAAGCTGTTACTTTAGATTTGCAACTATAAAATGGTGGTCATTGATAATAATTATATGAATGATACAGTTTCAATGTATGTACTACCTTGTGCCTTATGTTTGAGTCACCAAACTAAATTAAATATTATATTTCTGTAACTTATTTTTAAGAAATACTCATAACTGTCCTTTTTTGCCCTCAGCTTTACAAAAAGAAGTATAAGCAGAGGAAGGAGAATGAACGCAGGGGCAGATGTCGCTTTTATCCGTCCCACGTGCCCCCAATTTTCCCTCTCACCCCCATCCCGTCCGCTCCACTTCCCCTTCCTCTTTACCCTCCGGGGATCATCGGTGGAGATTATGACCAGGCACCCGTCATCCTTCCCCGTCCGCGCTTTGACCCCATTGGTCCACTCCCAGGTCATCTGCCAGGAATGGGCATTCCCATTGGTCGACGCGGTTTGAGGCCAGGAGGAAATCGACCAGCGGACATCAGGAGAGGTTTCATTTGAACTTGAGCTTCAGCACTTTAAATGCTTATTTTTCCAAACAAGTAGAAGTAAAATTATTTTGATGGTCTTACGTTTTTGTTCATCATTAACTGAAGCATTCCTGGGACATTTAGACCCACAAGCACACATTTGAAATGAATTCATTATAGGAATAAATAAAAAATGAAGACATTATAAATGATGCATTAGAGCAAACATTCAATAAAAAGTTCAGAATTATTTTTAGTAAGCCTTTAGTCTGATTGCTTTGTCAAATGTGACCCTGGAAAAGGTTAAATTTCAATATATAAGCTTTCCATTGATGTATAGTTTGTTAGGATAGGACAATATTTGGCCGAGATACATCTATTTGAAAATCTGGAATCTAAGGGTGCAAAAAAAATCAAAATACTGAGAAAATCACCTTTAAAGTTGTCCAAATTAAGTTCTTAACAATGCATATTACTAATCAAAAATTACATTTTGATAGGTTTACAGTAGTTAATGTAACATGATCTTTACTTAATTTCCTAATGATTTTTGACATAAAAGAAAAATCAATAATTTTGACCCATTCAATGTATTTTTGGCTATTGCTACAAATATACCCCAGCGACTTAAGACTGGTTTTGTGGTCCAGGGTCACAAATCTATCAATATTTGATAACAGTTTAGTATAGAGTATAGAATTAGTACAGAGTTAAATAATAAGAATTCTAATATTATTCTGTTGTTTGATCATTTATTTTTTTCTATTTTACAGTACAACTGGAATTTGCACAGTAATATATTTCAGTCTTTTTTTTTTATTAGCATTAAAATAGTTGTAATTATTATTATTATTTTTAGCCATTAAAGATGATGAATTGGAAGCAAGGCACTGAGGCACAAAAAACATTGAATAAAGCTGCAAACTGACTTGAGCTTCTATTTGATTGTTTCTCTGGAGATCGGTCAGCACAGAGTCAAAAGTTTGCTTGTGACGACAGCATCAGGAGTCATGTGTGGCTTTTCTCAGCGCTGTTGCTCCACACAGGTTTGCGTTTCTCCAGGAATGCCCGGATACCCTCCTGCCCGTCTCGCAGCGTCAGGTTCTCCACCATGGCGGCGGCAGCAGAGGCGTAAGCCGCGTCCCGGCCCTGAGCCATCTGTCTGTGAAACACAGCCTTCCCCAGAGCCACCACAGGCCGGCTGCTTTCACACACCCGCCGGGCGATGGCCAGCGTCTCCTCCTCTACCTGCTCCTCACGCACCACCTTACTGACCAACCCATGCAGCAGCGCGTCCTGAGCCGAGATGGGACGGCCCGTGAACAGCATCTCCATCGCAACCTAGAGGAGAGAAATTATAATTAATAATAGAATAATTAAACAGAAAAATACAGCAGTGTTTTTTTATAATTAGGTAAAATAATTATTCTTCTTATTATACGATGTTTCTTAAATATTATAAAATATTAATGATTAATTTTAGAGTACATTTTTAATTATTTTTATAAGAATTAGATTCCAGTTCAATGATTATATAAAATAATATTATTATTATTATTATTATATGGTTTGATAAACTGACAATATTATAATTAATTTAATCAAATATTATTTTTTAACTTAACAGTTAAATATTAACAAGTATATATTTAGCTATTTTATAATTAGTTAAAATATGAATAATAATTATTATTATATCGTTTGATAATTTGATAATATTACAATTATTATCAAACATTAATTTACTTTACAGTACAATTGTAATTTACAACAGTAATAAATAAGTTAATCTACAACAATAATAATAATAATAATTTACTAATAATAATATTAATTATTATTATAAGGCTTAATATATGATAAATTCTATTTTTTTTATTTTATTTTACAGTACAGTTGTAATTTACAACAGTAATATATTTCTTTGTTTTTTTGTTATTATCATAAGTTAAAATAATAATAAAAATAATTTACTATTAACTATTACTATTGCAATTATTATTGTGTTGTTAGCAATAAAAAAAATGTATTATGAACTTGTCATTAAATTATTAAAATATAAACTTATAAATATAAAATCTGACACACTAGAGCAGTAAATTCACCTTTCTGGGCACTGCGCGTCCTATCGCCACGCCAGGTGTGGAGCAGAACAGGCCCACGTTGACTCCAGGAGTAGCGAAAGTCGATTTATCCGACGCTACAGCAATATCACAGCTGGCAACTAACTGGCATCCCGCCGCTGTGGCGATACCGTTCACCATAGCAATGACCGGCACCGGGATGTCCTGAATCAGGGTCATGACCTTCAAGAAAGAGTTGAGTTATTCCACTGCATTCACACACACACACACACCCCTCTGCTAAATGAGCTCTGACCTCTGAGCAGGTCTGGAACACCTTGCTGTGATAGTCCTGGCCCTGTGCAGCCGTCAGCTCCTTCAGATCATGACCCGCGGAGAACACGGGACCCCGCGCTGCAGAGAGACACACACAGTTACTATGGAAGCCTTCGTTTCAGCGCATCTGTCTCTAGATGAACTGTGAATGTTTGCCTGATATTATAATGACACGCAGATCGTCTGTGTGTGAGTCTGTCAGGAGGTTTTCTCTCAGAGATTCCAGCATGGCCAGAGACAGAGCGTTCCTCTTCTTAGGGTTATTTAGGATAATCCTCCTGAAATTGCAACACACACTTCAAATAAGATTTACCGTCTTCATTTTATATTTAGTTAACATAATAATAAGATTCACACTGATTTGTGAAAAAAAGAATAAAGACTAAAGAATCATTCACAAACTAAGGTTTAAGTGTTTGCTAGATATTTATCTGGTGAAATATAAGGGCACATCATCACTAGAAAAATGCATATTCACTACAACGACAAGCCTAATAAACTTTCTGTCAAATGTTTTGCTTGCTATTTTTCTCTATAAACAGTGACATTTGCGTTAACATTTGGTTATTAAATAAGTTGCATTTAAGACAGGTCTCATTATGGTTTAGGTGTCCAAATAATTGTAAGGTCGTGGTAATAAATATCGATGAACACTGCTGAATGTAAAGTGGGTTTGTTTGGGGTCAGAGGTCACGCGAGTTCCAGCACCTGATTCCGTCCTGCTGCTCTCTAAGGGTCAAAGATGAAGAATCAGCGCTCATCTTCCTCGTCAAGATCCTCCAAGACCCCCCGCTGGACTTCAGAAGGTTTGACGCTTTGTAAAATCTGCCTAAAATCATTTTTGATTACCGTTAATGCATTACAGGAACACAGTATAGTAAAGACGACTGAACCACCGGATGTGGAGAGTAATATTCAAAATAAAAGTCTTTATAAATTGTGAAACGGTTAATATTCGCAAGCTCAACTACAACGTGAATGCAAGTGTACAGACTATGTTCAACGCAATAGTATCATTGAATAAAGCAATATAACAATATGTAAATAAAAAATAACATTAATCAGGAAACAATCCACATACATAGAAATAAATAAACAATATTCGTGTAATTCACACTATTCACCACAGGAGGGCCAAACTCGAATTCTAGATGTAAAATATGTTATATTATAGTAAATTAAAGGGGTAATTTGACAAATGATTTTCTGCTTCCAAATTAACAATTTGTTAAATCAATTAAACTAATTTATTAAAAGGTCGTAATTAATTAATTAAATTGCATGCGATCAATGCAAAGTAATTTAGTGCAAGGTTTTCGTCTGACTCGCGTTTTATCTGTAGAAATAAATCACATTAATGTAATTCAAACAATTTACCACAGGAGGGCGATGAAACTCTAATTCTATATGTATATTAATGTAAAATGCATTTATAATAAATACAGGGTTAATATAACAGACGTTTTTTCTGCTTCTCGTGGTATTTTTTTAATTCGTTAAATGTAAATCAATGCAAAGTATAGTTTTCTAGACTAGAATTATAAAACGTAAAAATATATTATGTATTTATTTTAACAAAGATAAAATACAACAATACATAGAGAATCATACAAGGACTTTCGTCATATTTTTCCCACTAAACTTATATTTCTTTCAAAAAGATACATTTACCAGAAGTTTTGTTGTCGCCCAGTAAAATCAACAATTTATTTAATAATTATGAATCAATGCAAAATTATTTAATGCAAGTATTTCTCCTGATTCCAGTTTTAATCGTAGAAGAAAGTGTCAGCAGTGCATTTCACACAATTCACCACAGGATGGCGCACAGATATAAAAATGTATTTCTACTAGACAATAGGGCGGTTTTCTAGATGTTTTATTGTTGCAGAAGCTCGTGATTAGTTTATTAAATTATATGCGATCAATGCAAAATAATTTAGTGCAAGGTTTTCGTCTGACTCGCGTTAAATCTATAGAAATAAATCGCATTGATGTAATTCACACAATTCACCACAGGAGGGCGATGAAACTCCAATTCTAAATGTTAAATATATATATAGTAAATTAAAGGGGTAATTTGACAAATCATTTTCGGCCTCTTATGGCAATTAACAAATTATTAAATCTTTAATGTTTTTTTTTTTGTTTGTTTGTTTTTTTAGTAGAATTAAAGACGTAGAAATAATGAACAGCAGTGTAATTCATACAGTTTCACCACAGGAGTTTAATTGCTTTGAATTTTTCAAAATGTAATATTTATGAAAAATCTAGTTTGTCGCC